>NC_091959.1:2670529-2830529 GCF_031021105.1 Erythrolamprus reginae
TTGTATCTCTTGTTTGTTTTTTTTAAAGTTTTTATTTACAAAGATAAATACAATAAATACATTTAATTACAATTAAGAATATAGACATGTCAAGGTACAGGGAGAAAAAAGAATAAGAGAATTGGGTAATTGGAGATTAAAAACAATGATTATATGTCAAATTATGGTCTAAACAATATGCATTTAGCAGTAAACAAAAACAAACAAACAAAAAAGTCGGCAAACATACAGACCTACAGAAAGAAAAAGGGAGAAAGAGAAAGAAAAAAGAGAAGAATAAAAAGAAAGGGGAAGGTGGGTGGGTGTACGATAGATCTGTATTGGAATTGTATCTCTTGGAGGCGAGGAGAGGCAACCCAAACCCTTGACTATGAGTGACGTCAGGTTGGCCACCTTTAAGCCAGTCACATGATTGTCAAGCCACTCCCACCTGGTCACATGGCTGGCAAGCCACACCCACACAATAAGCCACGCCCACAGTGTGGTAGTAAAAAAATTTGCAGCCCTTCCCTGGTTCCTTCCCTTTGTATAGGACTGCAACAAGTCTGAATTCCATTTCCATTGCAATGATAAAAAAATAATTCAGGCTCCTTCCGCACCCAGGCCTCTGCAATAGTTATGCAGATCAGCGAGTAATTCAGTTGGAAGTGCCTCTCTTGTTTTGCTACAAGGTGGAAAACTACTCACTTCCACTTTCCTTACGCTCTTAAGAAATTTGGGCATTGCATCGGGACCTATAACTTTTGCAGATTGGGCCCAAGTTTTCTGCAATCAACTCCTCTCCGTGCCTCATTTAATGCCTGTAGTAGGCAGGTATGAGCCTTGACCTTAGCCCCGTGGCCAAGGGAAGCTCTGGCAGCCAGGATTAATATTTAAAAGGCTGCACCAGTTCAAAACACACAAAGGTCCACTGAGCAGAGTCGCGCAAGTGTCTTATCTCACTGGCTTAAGTCCCAGACATCAGCGGAAAACTAATATTAACAGAGGCCGCATTCATGGGGGTGTCCAAGCCAATTCCTTAATAGCCTCCACCCAGCATCTTATGCCGAGATCTTTTCTGGTCGCGTTCTGCTGGAACTGTGTTTCTCTCAACCGTGGTAACTTTAAGGGAGGAGGAGGGGGGACTTCGACTCCCAGAATTCCCCAGCCAGCATAAATGAATTTTCTGCTCCCGATTCTGGTCAAAGAGTAGCCGTGCTGGCCATTGGTGGTGGCACCTCGTGCAAATTTCTGAAGCAAAGGCACAAGTTAAGGTTCAGGCTGAAATCAACGAGTGGAACAGAAGTTGCCTTTGGAGGTTATGGGAGCGCCATTAGGATAGAATAAGAATAGAATAAGAATAGAGTAAGAATATAGTAAGAATAGAGTAAGAATAGAGTAAGAATAGAATAGAATGAGTTGGAAGGGACCTTGGAGGTCTTCTAGTCCAACCCCCTGCTTAGGCAGGAAACCCTACACTACTTCAGACAGATGGTTATCCAATCTCTTCTTTAAAACTTGCAGTGTTGGAGCATTCACAACTTCTGGAGGCAAGCTGTTCCACAGATTATTTTTCTCACTGTCAGGAAATTTCTCCTTAGTTCTAAGTTGCTTCTCTCCTTGTTTAGTTTCCACCCGTTGTTTCTTGTTCTACCCTCAGGTGCTTTGGAGAATAAGTTGACTCGTTCTTCTTTGTGGCAACCCCTGAGATATTGGAAGACTGCTATCATGTCCCCCTTCGTCATTCTTTTCATTAAATTAGCCATGCCCAGTTCCTGCAACCATTTTTCATATGTTTTAACCTCCAGTCCCCTGATCATCTTTGTCGCTCTTCTCTGCACTCTTTCTAGAGTCTCAAAATCCTTTTTGCATTGTGGCGACCGCAGCTGGATGCAAGATTCCAAGTGTGGCCTTACCAAGGCATTAAAAAAATCTATTGTAAACTATTGAAAATTATTGTGTGTGCAGCAATTCAATTCAATTCAATTTATTAGATTTGTATGCCGCCCCTCTCCGAAGACTCGGGGCGGCTCTCAACAATAATAAAAACAATATTCCAGTGAAAACAAATCTAATATTAAAAAGCACATAAAACAGATGTTCCCTGAGGCTTAAAAATCTGCAGAATGATTTGAAAACCGGGAGAGGTGTGAAAGAATTTGATACCTGTCCCTGAGCAGCTCATTCCATAAGGGGACCTGGGGACAAGGCTGTTTGGCTGGCGTGGTTTATCTCCCCGGTGATTCATACCCAACGCCAAAGCCACACCTGTCGATTCAAGGCGAAGTTGGCCCTGGCTGATGTATTCTTTTCTCGCAAAAGCTTGAATCACGGGGTGGGCAAATGTTTGTAGGCCCTGGGGCGTTGCAAGCGGAGGCTCTGTTGACTAACTCTTGAATTGCAAGAACATCAGCTAAGACTTGGGGGACGTGGTGGCTCAGTGGGTTAAGACGCTGAGTTTGTTGATCGAAAGCTCTGCAGTTTGGCGGTTCGAATCCCTAGCACCACATAATGGAGTGAGCTCCCGTTACTTGCCTCAGCTTCTGCCAACCTAGCAATTCAAAGGCACATTAAAAAAAATGCAAGTAGAAAAATAGGGACCATCTTTGGTGGGAAGGTAACAGTGTTCTGTGAATCTTCAGCGGGCCACCTGACCACAGAATATAGTAGATGCTTGGAACAAACTTCCAGCAGACGTGGTTGGTCAATCCACAGGAATTGAATTGAAACATGCCTGGGATAAACATATATCCACCCTAAGACAAAATATAGGAAATAGTATAAGGGCAGACCAGATGGACCATGAGGTCTTCTTCTGTTGTCAATCTTCTAGGTTTCTAGGTTTCTTCTGTCAAGCCACTCATACATCATATGCCGGTCAGTTTGATCTCTGGAGGGTCTTGATAAACGCACTGAGCTGTCCTTTTTCCTTCCCTCCTCCCACCACAGGTGCATTTGCCAAAGTGAAGGAGAGCCAGCGAATGAGTGACGAAGGGAAAATGGACCAGGAGGAGGCCGACGGGATCCGGAAGCGTTGTCGAGTGGTTGGCTTCGCCCTGCAGGCCGAAATGAACCACTTCCATGAGAGGCGCATCTTGGACTTCAAAAAGATGATGCAGTCCTACATCCGGGAGCAGATCGTCTTCTACCAGAGGGTCAGCCAGAAGCTGGAAGAGACGCTGAAGAGATACGACAGCCTCTAGGGATCCCGCTGGAGATTGGCGCTCAGGATGGTCCTCAAAGGCTACCGTGCTCTCAGCTGGGATGAGCAGCGGCGACTGTGTTTTCTTCTACGCCGCCGGGAAACGGAGGTCTTCTTCTCCTCAGGGTGGATCTTGGGAGGTTCTCCCCGTTGACTCGCGCTCTCCGTCCTCTTCACGATGCTAAACTTGGAGCCAGGCGGAGGTTCCTACTCAATGCCGCTTCCAGTGTGATGCGCGCCATTTCCGCATGATCGGCGGGTGGGCGGGCGCGTCCCGGTGAGATTTCGCTTCTGTGCATGTGCAGGAATAAAAATCTTGCGAGTGGATGTGCGCGCGCGCGAGATTTTGGCAATTTTGGCTTCTGCACATACGCGGAAACAAAAAACCACTGAAATCTTTCGCGCGTGCTTCCTCTCGCGATATTAGGCTTCCTGCTCATGCGCAGAAGCAAAATCTCGCCGGGATGCGTTTGCCCACCTTCCGGTTACCTGGAGCTGAGCGCGGATCGCGGTTTTTGCTACCGGTGCGCAGAGTGGCCCGTACCGGTAAGGAACTCAATACATGGAGCCCCCCAGGGGAAGGTTGTAGCCCCGTCAACGACCAAAGCTTGGGATGTTGTGTTCCCCACACCCATCCCGATTATCCAAGCGCGAGGACGCAGCCACGAATCGTTGCACAAAAGACATTTCGACGAGCGGGATATCATTTTTTTTCCCCTCAAGAAAGAGCCGAGCTTCTCGCCTTGTTGTTTACAGAGGAAGTCAAAAGGATTTGCTTTCCAAAGGAAATGTAGCTTTTCGCGCCAGCCAGCTTCCTTATTATTTTTTTCCCCTCTCAGGCTTGACTTTTCTAGGGGAAAAAAACCACGCACCGCACTCTTATTTATCCAGATCCTTTCCAACACCAGCACTTCCTGTTCCCCTCCAGAAAAAAAAAAGAACAAAACCAGGTTCAACTCAGTTTAGGTTTGGTTTCCCCCCCCCCCCCCCTCTCTAGATAGGATGAGCAGAGAGCAAACAGAATGGAGGTGAAGTGGAAGGAATGAAAAAGTCGGCACACCAAAAATGACACTTTTTTGGGGGGAAGAAGTCGCACAACCACACAATCCCACTTCTCTGAGGGTCTATTGCAGGTAGTCCTAGATTTATGACCACAACTGAGCCCCCAGATTGACCGTTTCTAAGAGAGTCACGTTATCGAGTGAGTTTTCTCCCCCCCCCCCATGTTAACAACCTTGATGTAATTATTAAGCGAATCACCACAATCTAAGTTAGCCACGTGGTCATTAAGCGAATCTGGTTTCCCCCTGGACTTTGATCACGTGACCATTGGGGCACTACAACCTTCGTCGTAAATGCGAAGCGGTTGTGCCAAACGCCCAAATTTCGATCCTGTGGATGCTGTAATGGTGGTGAGAGTGAAAACCGGTCGTAAGTCATTTCTCCCCCCCTTAACACCATTGTAACTTTTGAACAGTCACTAAATAGATCATTGTAAGTCAAGGACTACCTGCACAGGAAATAGGCATGCATTTTTAAAGCCACTCACCTCTGCACTCCCCTGAGTAAATCCAGAGTTACTCTTTTTCCCCCAATTTGGAGCAGTGCTTGAAAACTACAGTTGTGTGTTTTGATTTGTTGTCTGCAAGACGGACGTTTGGATGTCCAAGTTTGTCGATAAACTGTTTTTTTTGTTTTTTTAAAAAAGGCTTTTGTCCGTGTTAAATGGGACTCGGAGATGGATGCCGTACATGGCCTTAAATCAAGAAATGGCTCCTTGGGACTCTTGTTGTTTCTCCTCTGACCTGTTATCCATTTCTTCTTTGCTTCTCTTGGTCTCCAAAGAACTGTGGGCAATGGGGGGTGGGGGGGTTGAAATCTTTGGCAAATAAAATCTGGGGTCTTGGAGATAAAATAGAGCTTTGTTTTCATTGTCTTTTTTTGGGGGGGGGGGGTTGTCCTTGGCTAAGACCCCCCCAACAGAGCCCCAAAATGTAGGTTTGTTAGGGGAGAAATTTGTTAAGTGAGTTTTGCTCCCCGTTTCACGACTTTTCTAGTTGTCCTAGTGAATCTCTGCGGTTCTCGAATTAGTAGCCCAGTTGTTATGTGAATCTTGCTTTGCTCATTGACATGGCTCATCCGAAGGTCGCCAAAAAGGGAATCAGATGACATGACGTTTGGCGGGCCCCAGGGGAAGAGCCTTCTCTGTGGAGGCCCCGGCCCTCTGGAATCAACTCCCCCCAGAGATTAGAACGGCCCCCACCCTCCTTGTCTTTCACAAATTACTGAAGACCCACCTTTGTCGCCAGGCATGGGGGAGTTAGGATATTCCTTCCCCCTAGGCCATTACAAGTTATGTATGGTATGTTTGTGTGTATGTTTGGTTTTTATAATAAGGGTTTTTAGTTGTTTTATTAAATTGGATTGTTACATGTTGTTTTTTATCATTGTTGTTAGCCGCCCTGAGTCTGTGGAGAGGGGCGGCATACAAATCCAATAAATAATAATAATAAAAATAATGACAACCATCATAAATATGAATCGATGGCCAAGCGGAGGAATTTTGACCGAATGACCGTAGGGGTACTGCAACAGCAGTAGCATTTAGACTTATATACCGCTTCATAGTGCTTTTACAGCCCTCTCTAAGCACTTTATAGAATCAGCCTCTTGCCCGCAACAATCTGGGTCCTCATTTGACCCACCTTGGAAGGATGAAGGCTGAGTCAACCTTGAGCCGATGGTGAGATTTGAACTGCTGAACTACAGCTAGCAGTTAGCTGAAGGAGCCTGCAGGGCTGCACTCTAACCACTGACGTAGATGCTTCCATTGCCTGCTTTAAGCATCAATGACCCTCAACTTTCTAACAGTGGCGATAATTTTCGGAGACGCCACCTTTGCAGGCCATCCAAATTTCATAGGACAGTTAGCAAAGTGGGAAGGCCAAAGTCAATCCCCAGAGGTAGGTTTGGGATGGATGGCCAAGCCCCGAAAAGCATCCTGGCACCTGTGAGGCTGAGCAACCTGGCTCAGGTCAGGATAGGGCAATTTCACAAGTCTGGAGGGTTTTTCCCCCCAATTCCTTGTGAGGCCAAGCCATCCCTCCTTGGTGCCAAAGAGAAAAGAAATTTCTGTAGCTGGCTGGTTGGCTCGGAGACATTGCACGACCCAATAGGAAGCCTCTCTTGATCACCTCAACTCAAAAGTCAACTTTAAGGAAAGAAGGAAGGAAGGAAGGAAGGAAGGAAGGAAGGAAGGAAGGAAGGAAGGAAGGAATAGCAATAGCACTTAGACTTATATACCGCTTCCTAGTGCTTTAACAGCCCTCTCTAAGCAGTTTACAGAATCTGCCTCTTGCCCCCAACAATCTGGGTTGTCATTTGAGGAAGGAAGGAAGGAGAAAAGGAAGGAAGGAGGAAAGAAGAAAAGAGAAGGAAGAGAAGGAAGGAGAGAAGGAAGAAAGAAGAAAGAAAGAAAAGGAAAGAAGGAATAGCAATAGCACTTAGACTTATATACCGCTTCCTAGTGCTTTTACAACCCTCTCTAAGCAGTTTACAGAATCTGCCTCTTGCCCCCAACAATCTGGGTTGTCATTTGAGGAAGGAAGGAAGGAAGGAAGGAGGAAAGAAGAAAAGAGAAGGAAGGGAAGGAAGAAAAGAAAGAGAAGGAAGAAAGAAGAAAGGAAAGAAGAAAGGAATAGCAATAGCACTTATACTTATATACCACTTCCTAGTGCTTTTACAGCCCTCTCTAAGCAGTTTACAGAGTCAGCCTCTCGCCCCCAACAATCTGGGTCCTCATTTGACCCCCCTCGGAAGGATGGAAAGCTGAGTCAACCTTGAGCCGATGGTGAGATTTGAACTGCTGAACTACAGCCAGCAGTTGGCTGAAGGAGCCTGCAGGGCTGCACTCTAACCACTGCACCACCCTGGCTCTTGTGAGGGTTGCAAGTGCGAAAAATGGTCCTCAACCCCTTTTCTCGGGGCCGTTGAAACTTTGAACGGTTCCTAAGTGGAGCGTTGTAAGTTGAGGATTTACTGTATCCGTGTTCCTTACAGGGGCAGAGAATTCTAGGGAGGGAAGTGGACACAAAGAACATTTGAAGGCACCTCTTTCCCAGGGCGTGGAGTTGAAGGACAGGGCATCTACAAACCGTCACTGGATCTGGATCCCCTAGGGTTGCTCCGTTGCAATTTTGAATGGGTGGCTGAGCACCCAGCGTTCACCCGAGGACGGCCCACCTTCCTCGCCGCGGCAGAGAATTCTAGCGAAAAAGCTGGATGGCGCATCTGTTGAGGGACGCGTCCTTGCCAGGGTTTGGAGGTTGCAGTAGGAGAACCTGCAAAACGTCACTAGGACTGGACGGCCCAAAGCCTGGATGCGCCGGGCTTTGTTTCTCCAGGGTGGATTTTGCAGATTAAATCAGAAATCCCGGAAAGGAAACCAGCCGACCCAAATGTCCCCCCAGGGAAAGAAGGAAACAATTAGTCTTGTTGGGGGGAAACACACACCAAACACGCCTGTGACCTCCGGACGAGCGACAGGCTGGCTTATTGTTGCGTAAGGACCCTGGGACTTCCCTGGTAGTCGGAGGCCGTAACCTGGCTTCCCTGGAAAAGAGGAGGAGCCCCCCCCCCCCAAAACAAGCAAGGAAACCAATTCATGCCTGATCCAGATCTTTCTTTATTTTGCATGGAATTTATTTATTTATTCGATTTTTATGCCGCCCTTCTCCTTAGACTCAGGGTGGCTTACAACATTAGCAATAGCACTTTTTAAAAACAGAGCCAGCCTATTGCCCCCACAATCCGGGTCCTCATTTTACCCACCTTGGAAAGAAGGAAGGAAGGAAGGAAGGAATATTTATTTATTCAATTTTTTTTAATGCTGCCCTTCTCCTTAGACTCAGGGCGGCTTACAACATGTTAGCAATAGCACTTTTTAAAAACAGAGCCAGCCTATGGCCCCCACAATCCGGGTCCTCATTGGACCCACCTCGGAAGGATGGAAGGTTGAGTCAACGGTGATGAGATTTGAACCGCTGACCTACAGATTTACAGTCAGCTTCAAAGGCCTGCAGTACAGCACTCTACCTGCTGCGCCACCCCGGTTCCTTGGATTTGTGCAAATTAGCAATAGCATTTATCGTTTAATAATAATAATAATAATAATAATAATAATAATAATAAGAAGAAGAAGAAGAAGAAGAATAATAATAATAAGAATAATAATAATAATAATAATAATAAGAATAATAATAAGAATAATAAGAATAATAAGAATAATAAGAATAATAAGAATAATAAGAATAATAATAATAAGAAGAATAAGAATAATAAGAATAATAATAAGAATAATAAGAATAAGAAGAATAAGAAGAATAAGAAGAATAAGAAGAATAAGAAGAATAAGAAGAATAAGAATAAGAAGAATAAGAAGCAGCGGTATATGCATCTAACTGTTCTTCCTATTGCTATCTACATGCTGCTGCTGTTCTGCCACCTGCATTTGACAAACTCCCAACAAAGATCTCTGCAAAGATCGCAGCAAAAGCTTTGGGAGAACCGGGAATTTTGCCCCAGTCTGAGACAAGTTGGAGAAAGGTTGTCATCACCCGTCAGGGACTCTTGTTTCTTGTCAACATGCAACACCCCCCCTCCTTCCCCACCCCCCACCCCCGCCCCAAGAGTCTTCATGCTCGGGATTTCAGAGCGTGCTGTTCTGCCCAAGAATTCCTTGGCAAGCCGCTTTGCAGATAGTTCATTGAACTTTGGACCGGAAGGAGCAGATTCCTGGCTCTGCTTATCTTTGCTCGTACCCTTCTCAAGAAGACTTGATGCGAATCCTTTGGGGCTTCAGGGCAGGACGTTGGCTCCACGCACCGAAAAGGAAGCACAGACATCCAGATTTCGAGATCTAATTATAAAACCCTGCACGAAGATATAAACTATACGTTATAGCTATGCAGGGTTTCTCAGCCTGGCTGACAATCTTACAGCTGGGTGGACTTCAACTCCCAGAATTCTCCAGCCAGCAATTCCAGGAGTTGGAAATTCACGTATCTTCCAAATAATAATGATAACTACTACTAGTAGTAGTAATAATAATAATAATAATAACAATAACAATAACAACAACGACAATAACAACAACAATCAGGTTAGAATGCAATATCGTAGGCTAACTCTGCCCACTGCCAACAGTTCAATCCTGACCTGCTCAAGGTTGACTCAGCCTTCTATCCTTCCAAGGTGGGTAACATGAGGACCCAGATTGTTGGGGGAAAATAAGCCGACTCTAAACTGCTAAAAGAGGGCCATAAAGCACTTTAAAATGGTATACAAATCTAAGGGAAATTGCTATTGCCCTTCCTTCCTTCCTTCCTTCCTTCCTTCCTTCCTTCCTTCCTTCCTTCCTCCCTTCCTTCCTACCTCCCTTTCTTCTTCCCTCCCTCCCTTCCATGGTCATGCAATGCTTAGAATGCAGCATTACAGGCTGACTCTGCCCATTGTCAGCAGTTAGATTCTAACCAGATCAAGGTTGATCCGTTCTTCCATCCTTCTATCCTGGGCAAAATGTGGACCCAGATTTTTGGTGAGGGTGGAGGACCAGATTCTAACCCTGTAAACCGCTTAAGGGGGGGGGGCGTAAAGAACTGTGATGTGGTGTATAAATTCACGTTTTTCCTGACTCTGAAATGGGATGCAAGTCTCCCTTCAGGGCTTTTCCGAGGAGCCAAAAATCCCAGGCCGCAGAACTTTTGCACAGAACTGGGCACCGTTTGGGCTTTGAGCATCAAACGCAAAATAATCTTGCCCAGCTTGCTGCAGAAAGGGTGAGCTCAGAGATAAGGTATGCGGGCCCGCGGGAAGCCAGCCACAGGCCAGTACATGTGTCCACATGGGGATTTTTTTCTGCCTCTGACAAAGACGTTCTCTGCAGAAACCTCAAACAAACAACCTCTTTCTTTGCACGCGGATGGAGGCTGCTGAGACCGATTGGCATGTACTCTGGAGTTTTAAGAGGCAGCTGTCAAACGGGGGTGAGGGTTCAACCGGAGGAGGAGGAGGAGGAAGAGGACGGGGAGGAGGAGAATGAACTCGGGCCAACAGAGCTGCCGGCTGCAAGCACACCACCAGAATTCATCCTTTGATTGACAGAACGTGGGCAGCAGAAGAAAGCAAATAGCCGGGTGCAGATATGAAAAATAGATGGCGAAAAGATATTTTAACCATATTCTTTGTGGATATGGTTAATATATCCATATGCTGTATTTTTCGGAGTATAAGATGCACCTAAGTTTTTGGGGGAGCAAAATAGGGAAAAGAATCTGCTTACCTGGTATTCATCTGTCTAGCGTCCTTAGCCAGCACATTATTTTATCCCCTGGTTAAGGGCTTTAAAAAAAACTTTATTTGGAGAGTAACAATGAAAAAGCTTGCAAACCAGTAAGAGCTGGGAACATCATTAGCACCTGGCAAGAAACATTTGGAGCAAGTAGAGCAATGGAAAGAAACCCTGCAAAGACTTAGGGATTGGAAAATATTCTTCACAGAGAGTAACAATGAAAGAGCTTGCAAGCCCGTAAGAGCTGGGAACATTGTTAGCACCTGGTTAGGGCTGGAAGGAAACTAATTCGGAGCAAGTTAGAGCAATGAAAAACCCCCTGCAAAGACTTAATGCTATTGGGCTTATTATTAAGGGAGGTCTTATTTTGGGGAAAACATGGCACCTATCTCTTCCTTCCTTCCTTCCTTCCTTCCTTCCTTCCTTCCTTCCTTCCTTCCTCCCTCCCTCCCTCCTTCCTTCCTTCCTTCCTTCCTCAAGACCTAAGATCGCAAGGACAATGATGAAAAAGGTTCAAGGTTCCAGGTTGCATCCAACCTAAATCGGAGTCCGAGTCAAAATACTCCTCAAAGTTTCAATTTATTGCCGGAGCGATTCCTACCCTGGGAAACCTGAATCTGAGTTTCCCACCCAGTTGAAAGTTCACAACCCTTGTACCCCACCCACAAACTTGTCAGGTTGCCCACTCAGATTGTGCCAGCGTGGCCAGTCCTCCTTCTGCTTCCGCCCAGGTGGGTGGGCATAGGATGGCCTTGAACCTCTCAGAAGAATGCTTTGTGGCTGCATCTGTTACCCTCCTGAAAATCATCCCTCCAAAGTTCCCATCAACATCAGGCCTTCTATAGATAACAACAACAACAACAACGGCAACAGCAACAACAGATTTGGAAGGGGCCTTGGAGGTCTTCTAGTCCAACCCCTACTCAAGCAGGAGACCCTACACCATTTCTGACAGCTGGCAGTCCAATCTCTTCTTGAAAGCTTCCAGTGATAAAGCCCTCACAACAAGATAAATGTCCTTGCCTGGATTTATATAATGATAATGATAATAATAATAATAATAATAATAACAACAACAACAACAAGAACAGGCCATTAGAACAAATGCTGTCAAAGCCAGAATTGAAAAATCAACAGACGATCCAAAGTGCAGACTCTGTAAAGAAACAGATGAAACCATCGATCACATACTCAGCTGCTGCAAAAAGATCGCACAGACTGACTACAAGCATAGACATGATGCTGTGGCACAGATGATCCACTGGAACTTGTGCCGGAACTACCATTTACCAATGGCAAAGAACTGGTGGGATCATAAGCCCGAAAATGTGGTCGAAAATGAGCAAGCAAAACTACTGTGGGACTTCCGACTTCCGACTGACTGAATTCTGAAGCATAACACACCAGACATTGTGATTGTGGAGAAAAAGAAAGTATGGATCATCGACATCGCAATCCCAGGAGACAGCAGAATTGAGGAGAAGCAGCTAGAGAAATTAGTGAAATACCAAGATCTAAAAATCGAGCTGCAACGACTCTGGCATAAGCCCGTGAAAGTGGTCCCAGTGGTCCTTGGCACGCTGGGCGCAGTGCCAAAGGATCTCAGTGGACATTTGAAAACCATCGGAATTGACAAAATCTCCATCTGTCAATTGCAAAAGGCCGCTTTACTGGGATCGGCAAACATAATTCGCCGCTACATCACGCAGTCCTAGGTGCTTGGGAAGCGCCCGACTGGTGATGAAATACGAAATCCAGCATAGTGATCTCGTTTGCTGTGTTGTGCTGACATAATAATAATAATAATAATAATAATAATAATAATAATAATAATAATTTATTTTTATTTTTTATTTGTTTTATTTTTTTATTTATTTTGTCCAATACTATATACACATAGTAAAATACATGATGAAGGTTATAGAGAAGATACTCATAGTACAATATATCTAGGAAAGAATAGAAAAGAAGATAAAGTCATAGAACATATCAATGAAAGAATAGAAGAAGAGATATAGGAGATATAGGAGAGCAATAGGACAGGGGACGGAAGTCACTCTAGTGCACTTGTACTTGCCCCTTACTGACCTCTTAGGAATCTACGAGTCTACGGAGAGGGGCGGCATACAAATTTAAATAATAATAATAATAATAATAATAATAATAATAATAATAATAATAATAATAATAGGTCAACCGTAGATAATCTAAGGGTATAGTGTTATAATAATAATAATAATAATAATAATAATAATAATAATAATAACAACAACAACAACAACAACAACAACAGCAGAGTTGGAAGGGACCTTGGAGGTCTTCTAGTCCAACCCCCCTGCTTAGGCAGGAAACCCTACACTACTTCAGACAGATGGTTCTCCAACATCTGCTTAAAACCTTCCAGTGTTGGGACATAGTGTGGCAAGCCATTGATTTATCACCAACTTCTGCACTGGCTTGGCAACTCTGCTGAGCCATAGAAAGGTGAAGGAAATCTACGCATGGAGATTCTCCAAAATTTCTCCATAGCAACCCATAAGGTGTTTATATGTGTGTGTGTGTGTGAGAGAGAGAGAGAGACAAAGAGTGTTGAGTTTATTAATTATTCTCTCAGCGTCTGTCTCCAACGAGACGCCTGCAGGGGAAGATGAAGCCGTGTAGAAATTCTCCAAGGAGAATAGAAGTGGGCCTGGACTTAACCTAGACAGATGGCCAAGCTTGCAGCTCTGGTTCTCTAAATGAGACCCATGCCGGAAACCATGCACAGGAGCTGCAGCTGGTGTTTAAGATGCCTCCGTGGTACTTTTAATGGGCACCAGGTGGTGAGGAGCACTTCAGCTCAACTGCGACGGGAGATGAAACGGAGGGGTGGTGGTTTCTTTCAACACCCCGACAACACCCGAGTACAAGTGCTGGAGACCTCACCTACAAAAAGAGATGGACAAAATTGAATGGGTCCAAAGACGGGCTACAAGAATGGTGGAAAGACTTCATGAACTCAATCTGTCTAGTCTGGAGGACAGAAGGAAAAGGGGGGACATAATCAAAACATTTCAATATGTTAAAGGGTTAAATAAGATCCAGGAGGGAAATGTTTTTAATAGGAAAGTGAACACAAGAACAAGGGGGCACAATCTGAAGTTAGGTGGGCGAAAGACCAGAAGCAATGTGAGAAAATATTATTTCACTGAAACAGTAGTAGATCCTTGGAACAAACTTCCAGCAGACGTGGTAGATAAATCCACAGTAACTGAATTTAAACATGCCTGGGATAAACATATATCCATCCTAAGATAAAAATACAGGAAATAGTATAAGGGCAGACTAGATGGACCATGAGGTCTTTTTCTGCCGTCAAACTTCTATGTTTCTAAGTGCCCTAGAGTGCCTTCCATCCGCTGTCCTATTGCTCTCCTATATCTCCTATACCTTTCTTCTATTCCTATATCTCTTCTTCTATTCTTTCATTGATATGTTCTATTCCTATATCTTCTTTTCTATTCTTTCATAGATATATTTTACTATGAGTATCTCCTCTATAACCATCATCATGTATTTTACTATGTGTATATAGATATATACCCACTAAAACCCTCATTGTGCATTGGACAAAATAAATAAATAAATAAATAAAATAAACACCCTAACGCGAGACCCTTGGAGGCAAGCAAAACGCTCTTGAGGATGGGCCCGTTTCCAGAATTATGTCATCCATGATTGCCTCGCATTTTTTCACGTCAATGATGATGAAATCGTGTCGACGCAAGTTCCGCTTCCATTACCCTCTCAGGGAGCCACAGGTCTTGAGAGGGAATTGAACAAGAAGCGTTTCAATGCACAAAACCAGCCCAAAGAGGGTTTATTCAACAAACCACGATTAAACAATTGTAACCCTATCTATGAAGATTCTAAAAGAGTGAGTTCCTGGAACAGTGATGACGAACCTTCTTGTTCCTCGGGTGCCCAAAGAGTGTGCGTACGAGTTATCGCGCATGCGTGAGTGCCCACACCCAGAAGGGACCGCCTTCTGCTGCACCAATCCCAGCGACCAGTTAGGTCCCACAGAGTGGGCCTTCTCCGGGTCGCGTCAACTAAACAATGTCGTTTGGCGGGGCCCAGGGGAAGAGCCTTCTCTGTGGCGGCCCCGGCCCTCTGGAACCAACTCCCCCCGGAGATGAGAATTGCCCCCACACTCCTCGCCTTTTGTAAGCTCCTTAAAACCCACCTCTGTCATCAGGCATGGGGGAACTGAGATATTCTTTCCTCCTAGGCCTTTACAATTTATGCATGGTATGTTTGGTTTTACAATAAGGGTTTTTTAGTTGTTTTAGTATTGGATTGTTACATGCTGTTTTTTATCACTGTTGTTAGCTGCCCCGAGTCTATGGAGAGGGGCGGCATACAAATCCAATAAATAAACAAACGAACGAACGAACGAACGAACGAACGAATGAATCAATCAATGCCTGGGGAGGGCAAAAACAGCTTCCCCCGCCCCCCGGAAGCCCTCTGGAGGCCGGAAACGGTCTCTTTCCCAACTTCTGGTGGGCCCGCTAGGCTCGTGTTTCGCCCTCCCCAGGCTCCAAAGCCTTCCCTGGAGTCGAGGGAGGGTAAAAACGCCCTCCCCATCCCCCTGGAGGCTCTCTGGAAGCCAAAAATGCTCTCCCAGAACCTCTGTGTATGCCAAAAATCAGCTGGCCGGCACACACATGCATCTTAGAGCTGAGCTAGGGCAGCGACTCGCGTGGCAGCAGATATGGCCATAGGGCAGCGACACCCGTTCCATAGGTTTGCCATCACTTCTCTAGGGCGGGGAAAAAAAATCTTAAGTTCCTAACGTCCACTGTTTTCTCCAGGTGAAAAAGAGGGGGATCTGGTTCTGCCTTTCTTCTCAATCACCATCTAGCTGCTCTTCCCCAGAAGTTTTTCCCCCTCCCCTTCTCCTTCCATTCTTCTAATGTCCACATTGCCATGCCAGGCTTTAACGGAAAAACATGGAGCTAATTTAATGCAGGAAGGTCATTTGTTTTTAAAAAAGAAAAGAAATATTTTAGTGGTTTCCAATGCTATTTTCGATCCAGCCTCTCTCTCTTTTTTCCCCCCTCTGCCTGCGGTTTGCAAAATAACATTGGGAGCCATAGAATTGTCCAGTGTGTTTCTGGTTTTCTTTGAATCAGGGCAGATGGGTCTGTGTTTCTCCCCCTTTTTGGCTCGTGGGCTAAAACTGCAAACGAGTTTGCCATGTGTTTTGAAGTCCTCCTTGTTCAAATACCTGGTAAAGGGCGGTGAATCAATGTCCACCGGTTTGCAAAATTCAGAACCTGAATTATTATTTTTTTGTTTGCTCTCTATTTTTGGAAAAATGGCAAACCATCTTGTTTTCCCCAGGGCTTTGCTTCTGATAATTCATCCTCCCTGTGTTTTTCTTTAAGAAGGCTGAATGTTGAGACAGAAATGCGACTGCGGTTATTACGAGCCCTACCCAGTAAGAGCTTGTGTAAGTTAGCCAATAAATGAAATTTTAAACTAAAATAACAAAAAGGGGAGGAAAAAACCTAATTGAAAAAGCCCAGAGAATAACCATTTGCTCAATATGGGATTAAATCTATCCTTAATGTTGTCAGTAAAACTAAAAACAGGTCTTCTCATTTTTTAAATTTTATTTCTTTTTTTAAAATTGATTTAAAATATATATACATATACACATTTACAAAATGTAACAAAGGGGGAAAACAAAACAAAACACATACAAAATAATAATAATAATAATAATAATAATAATAGTTGATTAATTATTTAAATACAATAGACAATGTTAACTATAACAATAAACAAACAACATAATATATATCATTTGTATTCTCTTGTGAGGAGGAAAAACATAAACCGTCTTTTCTAATATCAAATTATTTTCTGGTGAAAAATACAATCGGCATATACTGTTATTTCTTTTGGTTATACACTGTTAAATTTTTATTTCTATTCAATTTTTAAAATAAAGCATAAAAACAAAGGTATCACACATAAACATATTTACATTTTACAATTCTGTGTCTTTGGTTTATAATCTTTATGCATTCATTCCACTCTATTTGTTTTTTTAAAAAATATCTAATTGTTTTATATTTACCTTTATATTGGTATTTGCAATTTTATAAGATTATTTCTTTTTCTTTTTTTTTCCTTTCAAGCCAATTGTAAATTTTTACAGTAAAAAATTATTTTTCTTGGCGGTTCTGCAATTCTATGCTAAGTCTTCTCATTGCTGAACAATCTTCTCATATTTAAAAGATGAACTGGTACAGACCCCAATCTTGATCCATTCCAAAATAATTTTTTGATTGGGCTTTTTTCTTTTTGCAATTTATGTAAGAGGACACTTTAGGAAAACATCTGTTTTGCAGATTGAGAGCAGTCCAGTGCATATTACAGAGAAATGCGTTGTTTCCAGGATCGCACAAAACCGTATTTTGCACTGGTTTCAAAATGCCCTCCATTCCGTTGAAATGTAATGTCAGTTATTCCCTTTTGTGCAAAAAGGAAGCTTCAGGCTGTCCTGGGGAAGAGACGCAAGAAAATTCCGATTTTCAAAGCAACGTGGAATCTACAATGAGGCCACGCCAGGAACCACAAGTGGAAAATGCATAATCACTAAAACACTTGATGACAAGTCTTTTCGTTTTCTTTTCCTGGGTATCAAGGCCTCAAACGCCTGCCAAGTTTCAAAAGGGGTTCCAGAATTTTGCTAGTTTGCAGTCCAGACCTCAACCCTACCCTCACTGTGTCTCCAAGGCTGCAAGGCAAATTTTATTAGATGAGGGACATAAACAGATGGGCAGTGTTTTTTTCAGCGCAAAAGAAAGTAAGCCACAGAAAGACGAAAACAATATCTTGTTGGAAAGGTTTATACCAGGGGTGAGATCCAGCAGGTTCTGACAGGTTCGGGAGAACCGGTAGCAGAAATTTTGAGTAGTTCAGAGAACCAGAAAAATATCACCTCTGGCTGCCCCCAGAATGGGGAGGGAATGGAGATTTTGCAGTATCCTTCCCCCTAGAGTGGAGTGGGAATGGAGATGTTGAAATATCCTTCACCTGGAGTGGGGAGGGAATGGAGATTTTGCAGTATCCTTCCCCTGGAGTGGGGAGGGAATGGAGATTTTGCAGTATCTTTCCCTTGGGGAAGAAATTGAGATTTTGCAATATCCTTCCCCTGGAGTGGGGAAGGAATGGGGATTTTGCAGTATCCTTCCCCCTGGAGTGGGAAGGAATGGAGATTTTGCAGTATCCTTCCCCTGGAGTGGGGAGGAAATGGGGATTTTGCAGTATCCTTCCCCTGGAGTGGGGAAGGAATGAAGATTTTGCAGTATCCTTCCCCTGGAGTGGAGTGGGAATAAAGATTTTGCAGTATCCTTCCCCCTGGAGTGGGGAAGGAATGAAGATTTTGCAATATCCTTCCCCTGGAGTGGGAAAGGAATGGAGATTTTGTAGTATCCTTCCCCCTGCAGTGGGGAAGGAATGGGGATTTTGCAGTATCCTTCCCCCTGGAGTGGAGTGGGAATGGAGATTTTGCAGTATCCTTCCCCCTGGAGTGGGGAAGGAATGGAAATGTTGCAATATCCTTCTCCTGGAGTGGGGAGGGAATTGAAATTTTGCAATATCCTTCCCCCTGGAATGGGGAAGGAATGGAGATATTTCAATATCCTTCCCCCAGAAATAGGGAAGGAAGTGAGAGTGGGGAAGGAATGGAGATTTTGCAGTATCCTTCCCCTGGAGTGGGGAAGGAATTGAAATTTTGCAATATCCTTCCCCCAGAAATAGGGAAGGAATTGAGAGTGGGAAGGAATGGAGATTTTGCAGTATCCTTCCCCTGGAGTGGGGAAGTAATGGAGATTTTGCAATATCCTTCCCCCAGAAATAGGGAAGGAATTGAGAGTGGGAAGGAATGGAGATTTTGCAGTATCCTTCCCCTGGAGTGGGGAAGTAATGGAGATTTTGCAGTATCCTTCCCCTGCCATGCCCACCAAACCATGTCCACCAAGTCATGCTCAGAGAACCAGTAGTAAAAAAAAAAAATGGATTTCAGCTCTGGTTGATATGTTCATAGCTTAAATATTTTCACACGCACCATCCTGAAGGACAAGAAGCCAGGCGTGGAAACTAACCAAGGAGAGAACCAAACCCAGAACTAAGGAGGAATTCCCCGACAAGTGAGAACAGTTAATCAGTGAAACGGTTTGTCTTCAGAAATTGTGGGCCGTTCCATTCCTAAGAGTGACCAACCCCACCTTCATGTAAATGAGCAGAACATTTAATGGAGGAGCAATTAGAAGTCATTTGGCCCCACCCACCAAAATATCACATGGAAAGTGACGATGGAAGAGAGAAGACTCAGTCGGTCCAGATTGGTAATTGATGTTCTTCACCAATAATGGGATTGAGCAACTTTGGTTTGAAACCGAATTGGAGAAAGGCTGAACGCGGTCTGATGTTTTTTGTTCTTGGGTCGAAGTCAACAAATATGTGGAGGGTGTGAGAGTGGGTGTGTTTGTGTTCAGTTTGAGAAAGTGACTCAATACCCTCCAGCCAGTTGGATCTTCTACAGGTTGGCACCATCTCACTTTATTATTTCAGTCTTCCTTTTATACTCCTTTTATACTTTCCTCTCCTGTCTGCTTGCCTTCGATATTTCATACTAATCTCTTCCCCCTATCTCCTTCTCTTCCTTCTACCTTCTTTCTCCCTCTCTCCCTCTTTCTTACTTCCCTCCTTTCTCTCCCCCCTTCC
Source organism: Erythrolamprus reginae (assembly GCF_031021105.1). NCBI lineage: Eukaryota > Metazoa > Chordata > Lepidosauria > Squamata > Dipsadidae > Erythrolamprus > Erythrolamprus reginae. Next base: position 2,689,843 of record NC_091959.1, read on the forward strand.
TTTCTACTTCCTCTTTCTCCCTCTTTATTTATTTATTTTATGTTGTCAAGTATGTAAAGATATAGCACTGTTTATATACATGATATTGGTACAAATAAGAGGGAAACATTAGGACAGGGATGGCATGGCCCTTACTGACCTCTTAGGAATCGGGAGAGGTCAACAGTGGACAGTCTAAGGGTAAAGTTTTGGGGGTTAGGTGATGATACTACAGAGTCTGGCAGTGAGTTCCAGGTATTAACTACTCGGTTGCTATAGTCGTATTTTCTAGAACCAAGTTTGGAGTGGTTTACTTTGAGTTTGTATCTGTTATGTGCTCATGTACTATTGTGGTTGAAGCTGAAGTAGTTGTTGACAGGAAGGACATTGTAGCACATGATTTTACGAGCTATGTTTAGGTAGTGCTGAAGGCAGCGTAGTTCTAAGCTTTCTAAGCCCAGGATCTGAGGTCTGGTTGCGTAGAATATTTTGTTGCGAGTAGAGGAGTGAAGGGCTCTTCTCGTAAAATATCTCTGGATGCTTTTTAACGTATTTATGTCCAAAATGTGTTGTGGGTTCCAGACAGATGAGCTGTATTCAAGGATTGGTCTGGCGAATGTCTTGTATGTTCTGCTTAGTAGTGTGATATTACCGGAGAAGAAGCTACGTAAGATCCTTAACCTTCCCTGAGTACATCTAATCTTGATCCATTTTATGGTTAGCAGATGAGCAGTTCAGAAACCATGACTTCATTCCATTACTTCAGACACACACACGTTTGAAAATTTATCACAAAATTCAAAATAAACTAAGCACTCTTTTTGTATTGCAAAGAGCACTCATCCCAAAACAACCGGGTTGTATAATTTCCCTTAAGCAGTCATTAAGTATTTAGCTAGCAGCTGTGAAGAAACTTCACACCCCTTCTTCTTCCAAGGAAGTGAGACACACACACACACACACACACACACACACACACACAAGTTGCTCTGCTTTGGTTTCAAAGGCGTGAAAAATCAACAAAGTCCAGAAAACAGCAACACACAATTCCTGAAGAACTGCGATCAGATACTCTTTCACAACGGCCAAACCCACACGCTGCTATTTATAGCAGCAGCCCTAATTACTGGAGCCCCACCCAACCACAGGTGGCCTCATTTTCTCTTGTAATAATCCTTCAGTTGTTGTCTCCTATGCATCACTCTACGCATGCGTGGATGTGTTAATTAGTTCTTGTTCAGAATCCAAGGATGATACAGATGATTGATCTCCTCCTGGGCTGTCTGCCAATCTCCCCTCTTCCCTGTCACTCATGCTTCCTTGGCCAGAGGAGGCTTCATCGGCAGATTCTACTGGGAGCAAAACAGGCCTGCGGCATGTAGATGTCTCCCCCATATCCACCTACACATTCCTTGGGGCAGGAGCTGGGCCAGAGCTAACCACAACAGATGGGTAGACGTTTAAGAAAGGAACTTCATGCCCCATCCTGCTTGTCCGTTGCTCCTGAGATGACCAAAGCAGTAACATCTCAGAATAACTCCGGGACCGCCTTCTGCCGCACAAATCCCAGCGACCGGTTAGGTCCCACAGAGTTGGCCTTCTCCGGGTCCCGTCGACTAAACAATGTCATTTGGTGGGACCCAGGAGAAGAGCCTTCTCTGTGGTGGCCCCGACCCTCTGGAACCAGCTCCCCCCAGATATCAGAGTTGCCCCCATCCTCCTTGCCTTTCGCAAGCTCCTTAAAACCCACATCTGTCGTCAGGCACGGGGGAATTGAATTTTTTCCCTTCCCCCTAGGCTTATAGAATTTATACATGGTATGCTTGTATGTATGATTGGTTCTTTAAATTGGGGTTTTAAAGATTAATTTTAATATTAGATTTGTTCACATTATCTTTTTTATTGTTGTTAGCCGCCCCGAGTCTTCGGAGAGGGGCGGCATACAAATCTAATAAATAAATAAATAAAATAAATAAATAAATAAATAAACTCTTTTCTTCCTCCAGTTTATACACAGTTAAAACCCCCTTGAGCAATTTGGGACTCTGGCAGCGAGAGGCTTACACACAAAATGTCAGGTTTTCTTCTTCGCTGGAATCCCAGGAATGTGACTTCGCTCCCTCCCAGCCGAGTTTTTACAAAAATAAAATCCACATGCTTTAACAGGGGAAACGAAGAGGAAGCCAGACAGAAAAACAAGAAACCCTGCCCTTTAAAAAAATAAAATAAAATAAAATAAAAAACCTGGATTTACAGAACTATGCAGCTTGTCTCCTCTCCCCAAATTCCCATTTCGTCTTCAATATATTTTTTTGTACTTCCATTTCATATGAGAGTCAAAAATATCTTTTTTTTTAAACAGCTACTTGTCTGAACAGAGGTCATTTGTCTCCTGGACACAATACCCCTGATTTTTTGGTTCCATAGTAGAAAACTCAACTATGGTCTCACTTAGTTCTATATTTTTGTTTTGTTTTGTTTTGTTTTGTGTTTTGTTTTGTGTTTTGTTTTGTTTTGTTTGATTTGATTTGATTTTTATGCCACCCTCTCCCTAGGGACTCTGGGTGGCTCACAACAAAAAATGAACATCCAAAATACTAAAAAACCTATAAAAACAGTTTAAACGCAATTAAAATAAAACAATGAAACCCATGCATACCATATTTGGCTGGATCTAGTTTCTAGATAATAGAATGGAAACTCTTAAAATCACACACACACACACACACACACACACACACACACACACACACACACACACAAGCTACAAACCAGGATTTGTGTTTTATACATTGCTCAAAAAAATAAAGGGAACACCTAAACAGCAGAATATAACTCCAAGTAAATCGAACTTCTGTGAAATCAAACTGTCCACTTAGGAAGAAACACGGATTGACAATCAATTTCACAGGCTGTTGTGCGAATGGAATAGTTGTGCAAATGAAATATTCAATGAGAAGATTTCATTCCTTCAGATCTAAGATGTGTTATTTGAGTGTTCCCTTTATTTATTATCCCTAGTTCTGCTTTGTGCCTTCCTATGATCTTGAACTTTAAAAACTTATTATCTTCCAGACCTGTCGGTGGGGGACTATGGGGGCTCCATGGGAATCAAGTATTATTATTATTATTATTATTATTATTATTATTATTATTATTATTATTATTATTATTAATTGGATTTGTATGCCACCCCTCTCCGCAGACTCGGGGCGGCTAACAACAGTAGTAAAACAGTACAACAAAATCCAATACTAAAAAAGCAGTTAAAAACCCATTATATAAAGACCAATCATACATACAAACATACCATGCATAGAATTGTGAAGGCCTAGAGGGAAAGTGTATCTTAGTTCCCCCATGCCTGGCGGGAGAGGTGGGTTTTAAGCAGCTTACGAAAGGCAAGGAGGGTGGGGGCAATTCTAATCTCTGGGGGGAGTTGGTTCCAGAGGGTCGGGGCCGCCACAGAGAAGGCCAAGCGACATTGTTTGGTTGACAGGACCCGGAGAAGACCCACTCTGTGGGACCTAACTGGTTGCTGGGATTCGTGCGGCAGAAGGCGGTCCTGGAGATAATCTGGCCCAGTGCCATGAAGGGCTTTATAGGTCATAACCAACACTTTGAATTGTGACCGGAAACTGATCGGCAACCAATGCAGACTGCGGAGTGTTGGAGAAACATGGGCATATTTGGGAAAGCCCGTGATTGCTCTCGCAGCTGCATTCTGCACGATCTGCACGTAGTAGTAGGTTTCAAATATTTTTTTTTACTACCAGTTCTGTGGGCGTGGCTTGGTGGGCGTGGCTTGGTGGGCGTGGCAGGGGAAGGATACTGCAAAATCCCCATTTTCTCCCGATCAGCTGTGACTCGGGAGGCAGCGAATAGATGGAGGTGGGGCCAGTCAGAGGCGGTATTTTCCGGTTCTCTGAACTACTCAAAATTTCCGCTAACGGTTCTCCAGAACTGCTCAGAACCTGCTGAAACACACCTCTGGAGTCGAGCATCTCTGGAGGGCACCAGGTTGGAGAAGAAGCAGTTGCTCTGGCTAACCGATGCAAAATAAAACAGGTGCAGCCTCTATTCTCTTTGCAAATTAGTGTGAGGGATGACACACACATGTTCTGGAGAACCTCAACTAGGGTACTGTAGGAGTGATAGATGTTTTGCATGCCCTAATGTTAATAATTGACCAAGACTTTGCATATCGGACCGTCAATGACAAATAGACATAGAAACATAGAAACATAGAAGTCTGACGGCAGAAAAAGACCTCATGGTCCATCTAGTCTGCCCTTATACTATTTTCTGTATTTTATCTTAGGATGGATATATGTTTATCCCAGGCATGTTTAAATTCAGTTACTGTGGATTTATCTACCATGTCTGCAGGAAGTTTGTTCCAAGCATCTACGACTCTTTCAGTCAAATAATATTTTCTCACGTTGCTTTTGATCTTTCCCCCAACTAACTTCAGATTGTGTCCCCTTGTTCTTGTGTTCACTTTCCTATTAAAAACACTTCCCTCCTGGACCTTGTTTAACCCTTTAACATATTTAAATGTTTCCATAATGTCCCCCCTTTTCCTTCTGTCCTCCAGACTCTACAGATTGAGTCCATGAAGTCTTTCCTGATACGTTTTATGCTTAAGACCTTCCACCATTCTTGTAGCCCGTCTTTGGACCCGTTCAATTTTGTCAATATCTTTTTGTAGGTGAGGTCTCCAGAACTGAACACAGCACTCTATATAGCAGGATCATAAACTCCCTCTTCCTGCTTGTTAGACCTCTAGCTATGCAGCCAAGCATCCTACTTGCTTTCCCTACTGCCTGACTGCACTGTTCACCCATTTTGAAACAGTCAGAAATCACTACCCCTAACAGTGTTCCCTCTATTTTTTTGGGGGGGGGGCGGAAAAGTATAGTGTCTGAGCGGCAGTCCCTTCTGGACTGGGCGGCACAGAAATAATAAATAAATAAACAAACAAACAAAACAACAAACAAACAAACAAAAAACCCACCCTGTTTTGCCTCAGAGAATTTCAAAATAAAATACTGTACTGTGTGTCTATAAAAGTGAGCTCATAATAGGGCAACTCTATCAATATCAAAATGCCACTTAAATAGTTGAGCTAGTTTCAAACTAGATTTTGATTTTCTTTCTCTCTTCCTTACTCCCATTCTTTTTCTTTCTCTTTCCCTTCCTTTCTTTTTTCTATCTGTTTCTCTCTCTCCCTCTCTTCCTCTCTCTCTCCTTCCCTCTTTTCCCTCTCGGCTTCTGGGCAGGTTTGGAAAACTCTGAGTTGATGATGATTTTTAAGTGAGCGATTGCTCACTGCTCAGCTTAGAGGGAACTATGACCCCTAAATCCTTTTCTTCTGAAGTTTTTGCTAACACAAAACTGCCAATACATCTTCTCCATCAAAACTTTGTTGGAGCAAAGGATGATGAGGGTTAATAGCTTTTTCAAATTTCAGATGTACCCAGTTAAGAGCTGCAAACATTTTTACTACCATACTGTGGGCGTGGCTTATTTTGTGGGCGTGGCTTGCTGGCCATGTGACCAGGTGGGGGTGGCTTTACGATCATGTGATCGGGGATGGCTTAAAGGTCATGTGACTGGCTTAAAGATGGCCAACGTGACGTCACTTGCGTCAGGGGTTTGGGTTTGGGTGCCTGGCCTCTCCTCGTCTCCAAGAGATACAATTTCCCTCTCTGTTTACCATTACTGAACATCCAAAATATACTATTTAATTTTATGTGTATATGCCATCTGTGTACATACATATTTCACGCAGGCACACAAAAATATACATTATCTACTATATAAACTGTACGTGTATGTACACACACACACACACAGCTCTTCTAAATTTATACACATTCAGCCTCATTTACTGCGATAGGAAAAACATACCCAGAGCCAGAAGGGAAAAAAAGAAAAAAAATTCAAAAATTTTCTAGCGGTCCTGCATACCTGACCAAAATTTTTCTACCAGTTCTGCATATCTGACCGTACCCGTAGAAGGCCAACACTACTTGTGCCTTAAAACTTTTCCAGGGTCTCCTATTTATTTATTTTATTTATTTTATTTATTTTATTTATTTTATTTATTTTATTTATTTTATTTATTTTATTTATTTTATTTATTTTATTTATTTTATTTATTTTATTTATTTTATTTATTTTATTTATTTTATTTATTTTATTTATTTTATTTATTTTATTTATTTTATTTATTTTATTTATTTTATTTATTTTATTTATTTTATTTATTTTATTTATTTTATTTATTTTATTTATTTTATTTATTTTATTTATTTTATTTATTTTATTTATTTTATTTATTTTATTTATTTTATTTATTTTATTGTTTGTTTGTTTATTTATTTATTTTGTCCAATACATAATACACATTGAAGAAAAAGATATGTAATAATATAAGTAAAGAAAAGAATAGAAGAAAAGATATAAAGGTATAGGTGAACATATTTGAAAGGAAGAAAAGATAAATGAGATAAGGAGAGACAATTGGACAGGGGACGGAAGGCACACTGGTGCACTTATGCACGCCCCTGACTGACCTCTAAGGAACCTGGAGAGGTCAATCGTGGATAGTCTAAGGGAAAAATGTTTGGGATTAGGGGTTGACACTACTGAGTCAGGTAATGAGTTCCACGCTTCGACAACTCGGTTGCTGAAGTCATATTTTTTGCAGTCTAGTTTGGAGCGGTTAATATTAAGCTTGAATCTGTTGCGTGCTCTCGTGTTGTTGCGATTGAAGCTGAAATAGTCATTGACAGGTAGAATGTTGCAGCATATGATCTTGTGGGCAATACTTAGATCGTGTTTTAGGCGATGTAGTTCTAAGCTTTCTAGACCTAGGATTGATAGTCTGCTTTTGTAGGGTCTTCTGTTACACTGTTGAACTATTGCTTATCTCTATCGACCTGACTTCTATCAAGGTCACTCTTTGCCCATTGCTAATGGTGGATCCTTTAAATCCAAGAGTCCAAAAGTGATGCATCTCAGCAGGTTAATGGGGTGGCAGATAAACAGCTAAACGTAGCCCAGGCTTATGATATCATCATTTTGCAAAAGCAGGAAGTGAACTGTGGCACCTTCAAAATGTTAAACCGAATGGTAAAAACCGGCAATTGCTCGTTCCATTCTTGAGAACGGCCTGTGCCTTAAAACTTGATACCGCCTGCAGGTATTATTTCTTTCCCAGGAGCAACCGAGAAAATGAAATTCCCAGTTATTTAAGATGCCGTTCCAACTCAAGTTTACACAACCCCCTATTGTGGAACACAAAAGCCACCACCTGCGGCCTTCGGTTCTTCCTGCTTCTTCTCCTACCTGTCATTGTGTGGGGGATCAGGTGAGGTTTGTAGAGCTTTAAGGACAAAGAGGGCGTTATTCTTCTGGGGATAGCTTGTTCCAGTAATGTGCAATGTCCTCTTTTGCACTTTCTAAGACAGGGATGGCGAACCTTTTATTCTACAGGTGCCGAAAGAGCATGGGCGTGCGCTATTGTGCATGCGCGAGTGCCCACATCCATAATTCAATACCCAAAGAGGGCAAAAACAGCTTCCCCTGCCTTCTGGAGGCCTCTGGAGGCTGGAAACGGCCTGTTTCCAGCTTCTGGTGGGCCCAGTAGGTTCCTGTTTTGCCCTCCCCGGGCTCCAAAGGCTTTCCAGGAGCCGGGAGAGGGTAAAAACGCCCTCCCTTATCCCCTTGGAGGCTCTCTGGAAGCCAAAAACGCCCTCCCAGAGCCTCTGTGAAAGCCAAATTCAGCTGGCTGGCACATACATGCACATTGGAGCTGAGTTAGGGCAATGGCATGCGTGCCAGCAGTGCCATAGGTTCACCATAACTTTTTTGAACAACTTGCTAAAACTGGGACTGCACAAAAATCACAAGACCACACCGCCAGTGATGGGCTCCTACAGGTACGACCAGGTATGCAGAACCAGTAGGGAAAAAAATGATTTTTTTGTTCTTTTTCCCCCCTTCTGGGCTCTGGGTATGTTTTTCCTATCGCAGTAAATGAGGCTGAATGTGTATAATTTTAGAGGAGCTGTGCGTGTGTGTTTGTGTGTACATACACATACAGTTTGTATAGTAGATAATATAGGAAAGTGAACACAGGAACAAGGGGGCACCATCTGAGGTGAGTTGGGGGAAAGATCAGAAGCAACGAGAGAAAATATGATTTGACTGAAAGAGTCGTAGATGCTTGGAACAAACTTCCAGCAGACGTGGTTGGTCATTCCGCAGGAACTGAATTTAAACATGCCTGGGATAAACATAGATCCATCCTAAGATAAAATACAAGAAATAGTATAAGGGCAGATGAGATGGACCATGAGATCTTTTTCTGCCATGTTTCTATAATGTATATTTTTGTGTGCCTGTGTGTAATATGTATGTACACATATGGCATATATACATAGAATTAAATAGTATATTTTGGATGTTCAATAATAGTAAATAGAGAGGGAAATTGTATCTCTTTGAGGCGAGGAGAAGCCAGGCACCCTAAGCCTAACCTTTGGCGTGAGTGACATCAAGTTGGCCATTTTTAAGCCAGTCACATGACCTTTAAGCCACCCCCTAGACACATGATCATCAAGCCACTCCCACCTGGTCACATGGCCAACAAGCCACCCCCACAAAATAAGCCACCCCCACAGTATGGTAGTAAAATTTTTGCAGCCCTTCACTGCACACAGCCCTTGGGCCCATCAGGTTCCACCAAAATGTAAATTGTTCAGCTCAACCAATAGAGGAGATGATTAAAGACCTGGAGAATCATTGTACCTGCAGTTGTGTTTCTCCTATCCAGCATCAAATATTGTTTGATTTCCTGCTTGACCCTCCAAATCTTTGTGTGGTTCTCACCCAGTCGATGGACCATGCTTTTTACAGTCCATTTGTTAAAGCCTCAAGATATTTCTCCTCTCGTGCCAAAATTATGTAGCTCTCAAATTGTTGGGAGGAGAAAACTGAGAACCCCTTGGTAAAAATTTTGAAGCCCACCCCTGATTCTATGTTATGAGAGATGGAAAGAAACATGGCAAGAGTTTCAAAAATCTGCTAATATATCCTACAACCATAAAGATTTCTGGACTCAGTGCAATCTATTTTTGGGCCTGATTATCTCAAATTGTTGACAAAAGGAAGGGCTGTGTAATTTCTGGGACAACAAGAGATAACCAGAAGATATCTGCTGTCCAGCAAGTACCATTGTATATAACCTTTGCTTAGCGGAAATGGTCTTGTTTGGACAATGTGCTGCCCCAGAGCTATGGTTCTCACTGAAATATGTCTGGACTTCAACTCCCATAATCCCAAAGCCAGCCATGGACTTCAGCTCCCAGAATCCCCCAGCCAGCTATGGACTTCAGCTCCCAGAATCCCCCAGCCATCCATGGACTTCAATTCCCAGAATCCCCCAGCCATCCATGGACTTCAATTCCCAGAATCCCCCAGCCATCCATGGACTTCAATTCCCAGAATCCCCCAGCCATCCATGGACTTCAATTCCCAGAATCCCCCAGCCAGCCATGGACTTCAATTCCCAGAATCCCCCAGCCAGCCATGGACTTCAGCCCCCAGAATCCAAAATCAAACTGAACGACAGTCACTCCTTGCAAAATTACATGTAGCTTAAGTAGGCTTGTCAAAAGCTGAGCCTTTGGATCGTGCCAGCTGTACATTTGGTATCCTGTTGAATTTGCCGCCACTGCATTTGTAAAATGGGTCCAACCTTATTTTTATTTCCCCGGCTGCAGAGGCAGCGAGTGGTGGAAAATAATGGAAAAGCTGGTTGCTGCTGGTTTCACAACTTTGTACGCTTGGCGTCAGATTCTACAAACTGAAAGATTTTGAAAGTATTGATAATCTGGCTGGACTCGTCTGTCTCCTTTCGTTACATATATTTACATTCCCTTTACCCCAGTCAGAGAAAAGAGGCTGAATTTAATTTGAAACAGAGTTCACCCGAGTACATTCCGAACTGGAACAGAAAACGTTATTTTCGTTGTCTAAAATCACAGAACTAGAAGACAGGATTTCGGGGAAATAAATAGAACAGGATATGTTGTGGTGAGCTCTAGCCCAGCTCCTGCCCCAAGGACTGTGGATGTGGGGGAGACATCCACATGCTGCAGGCCTGTTTTGCCCCCGGTGGAATCTGCTGATGAAGGCTCCTCTGACCCAGAAGACATGAGTGACAGGGAGGAGGAGAGTGGGGCAGACAGCTCAGAAGGAGATCAATGATCTAGCTCCTCCTTGGATTCAGAACAAGAGTTAATGATACAGCCACGCATGCGGAGAGCGATGCATAGGCAGCAACAACTGAGAGATTATTATCAAAGAAAATGAGGCCATATATGTCACATGTTTTTTTTTTGCTGAATTTGAAAATTAAGGGAGACTAGGAAAGATCTATTTCGGCCTTATTTTGGCCTCATCAGCTAGCCATACCCTCACTGGGACTTGAACCTGCAACCTTTGCCTTGTAAGGCAGAGAATTATCCTCTAGGCTACAGTATCCAATCCCTTCAGCTCTGCACCAGGGAAGGGTTACATATTTTTGTGTCGAATCACCCTGGTGTATTGAAGGAACATCACAGCTCCTCATTTGCCTCTCGGTCCAACCCAGGGCCATTTCCAAGGCAGTTAATTTTATTGATAGCTGACAATTCTATCTGTATGTGTCACATGTTTTTTTTGCTGAATTTGAAAATTAAATATTCACTCTCCTGGGGAATTTCGACACTTGGCTGTAAAAAATGGATGATGTGTGTTTGTGTGTGTGAGTGTGTGGTGGAAACTGGTCTCGCAAAGCCCAGATCTTGGCTCATAACCGCACCAGGAATGTGGTTTTACTGTAGAAATCTCATAAAGGGCCAGTGGGGTGGTGGACTGCAGCTGTTTGTTGATGACCATTTGACATTTACCTAGGCGAGCAGTTCTGACATTATTTAATGTGGTCCTTTCACTCTCCACCTCCCTGTGTGAAGCAGGGTGGAAAAAACAGGATTTCTCCATATCGGAAGAAAACAAAAAGGAAAGAGAAAAATGATTCTTCCTGGAACTTGTTCCAGAAAATTTGAGATGCAAAACAGGATGTTCTACATCCGGTGAAAGTTCACCAGGAAATGGAAATTCTCCCATTGGGCCACATGGAAACCAATGCCAAAAACCCTTCCCCCTCCACTTCATTTCTATACACTCTCCTCCAGTTGGGTGGCTTTGCAAAAGCATCAAGTTGCAGTTTCTGTAATGTTGGTTAGTGTAGCCCAACCACATTGGGTGGAGGGTTTGAAGAAGGATTCGACCACCTAGGACCAAAGCGATCAATCATTTGCCATTCTACCGGTGGTAGATGAAATTATATAGCTATCCAGTCTGTCACTGGCCCCCTCAGAGAAGGTTCGCAACTTGGGCGTCCTCCTCGATCCACAGCTCACATTAGAGAAACATCTTTCAGCTGTGGCGAGGGGGGCGTTTGCCCAGGTTCTCCTGGTGCACCAGTTGCGACCCTATTTGGACCGGGAGTCACTGCTCACAGTCACTCATGCCCTCATCACCTCGAGGCTCGACTACTGTAACGCTCTCTACATGGGGCCACCTTTGAAGAATGTTCGGAAACTTCAGATCGTGCAGAATGCAGCTGCGAGAGCAATCATGGGCTTCCCTAAATATGCCCATGTCACACCAACACTCCGCAGTCTGCATTGGTTGCCGATCAGTTTCCGGTCACAATTCAAAGTGTTGGTTATGACCTATAAAGCCCTTCATGGCACCGGGCCAGATTACCTCAGGGACCGCCTTCTGCCACACGAATCCCAGCGACCAGTTAGGTCCCACAGAGTGGATCTTCTCCGGGTCCCGTCAACTAAGCAATGTCGCCTGGCGGGACCCAGGGGAAGAGCCTTCTCTGTGGCGGCCCCGGCCCTCTGGAACCAACTCCCCCCAGAGATTAGAACTGCCCCCACCCTCCTTGCCTTTCGTAAGCTTCTTAAAACCCACCTCTGCTGTCAGGCATGGGGGAATTGAGATACCCTTTCCCCCTAGGCCTTTACAATTCTATGCATGGTATGTATGTATGTATGTTTGGTTTTTATATTAATGGATTTTTAATCATTTCTAATATCAGATTACTATTGTACACTGTTTTATTGTCGCTGTTAGCCACCCCGAGTCTCCGGAGAGGGGCGCCATACAAATCCAATAAATAAATAAATAAATATTTCAGATTCACTTCTGTGTCAGAAGTCACCTTTTGGATCGAGGCCAAGAAAAATAGCATGTACTGATCCAAGAGTTATTATCTAAGATATTTCCTGGAGTTATTCAGGAGTTACTCAAAGACATTATAAATCCGCCGCCGTATTCCTTTGTCTGATGGAAATAACCCTTTCTCAACCTTGCCAACTTAAAGCTGGCTGGACTTCAATTCCCAGAATTCCCCAACCAGCATGGGAATTCTTGAAGTTGAAGTCCACCCAGCTCCAAGTTGAGAAACATAGGGATGGAAATAAACACTGTGGGTTCAAAGCTGTATTCAGGCATTCGAAGACTGATTCCAGATGTTTCCAGTTGTAAAAATGCAAAGGTCAGACAAATATTTTTGCTTGGCTTTAAAAGGCATCTTCTCTCTCTCCTCCCCCCAAGAATTTTCCACATACCCACAATTTTTAAAAATAACCGGCTTTATTTATCTTTTACAAAGTTGGTCAAATTGCTCAATTTAGCATGAAGGAACATGGGAATGGGTCCACTTTGGTTATAGCACAATCCGTTCACTCACCAATTCAGCCCCCTCCTTCGTACAGGTGTCAGCTATAATTAGTGGGCAATGGTTATCCAGATGTTGCTTAAATCCTTACTGTCAAATAAACTCTACCATCTCAAGGTGGAGGAGTCCACTGTAGGAGAATTCACTCTTGTTGCTGCTCATTATCTTTCGTTGCATGTTTCCTCCAGTTAAGGGAGATACCCCATGTTCTGGATTGACACAAACTTGGGTACCCATCAACCTGTTGGGTTTGCCTGAAATATACTTGTTGTGGTTAGCTCTGGACCAGCTCCTGCCCCAAGGACTGTGGATGTGGGGGAGACATCCACATGCTGCAGGCCTGTTTTGCCCCTGGTGGAATCTGCTGATGAAGGCTCCTCTGACCAAGAAGATATGAGTGACAGGGAGGAGGAGAGTGTGGCAGACAGCTCAGAAGCAGATCAATTATCTAGCTCCTCCTTGGAGTCAGAACAAGAATTAATGATACAGCCACGCATGCGGAGAGCGATGCATAGGCAGCAACAACTGAGAGATTATTATCAAAGAAAATGAGGCTACCTGTGGTTGGGTGGGGCTGTGGTCATTAGTGAGGCTGCTATAATGAGCAGCCTGTGGGTTTGGCCATTGTGGAGGATTATCTGATCTTTGTGTTTCGTGACTGCTTTGCTGACTTTGACCTTTTGTGTGCTGATTTTCCCCCGCTTTGAAACTAAACCAGAGCAAAGTGTTTTTCACTTTGTGAAAAAAGAAGGACTGTGAATTGCCTCACACCTGCAAGCTAAGTATCACAGAACTGATAAGGGACTTGTACAAATTACCAGTTTGGTTGGAGACGAGTGCTCTTTGCTATCCCAAAAGAGGGCTTGGTTTAAGTGAATTTTCATTATAAAGAACATTGTTTTGAATTTTCAAACGTGAGTGTGTCTGAAATTTGTACCTGCGAATTTTTGGAAGGATTCTACCAGAGAGCCCGACAGAACAATGCTCAACCAACCAAATCATACATAAGCAAACATATGTTTGAAGACATTTGGTCTTTAAGGGTCCACATTAACTATGTTGTGGATGCAATCTCTGATTTTATTTCATCTACTGATTCAACTTGCATGCTTTATAGAGAAGTCATCTACTTCAGGTGTTCAGGTGACCTTCATGGATGTTGGTTCCCGTACCTGGGTCTTCTACATGTGTAATGTACTTTTTTTCACTTAGACTATTTAAAACCAAAAGCATCTCCCAAGTTGGATATTGTAATCCAGTGTTTCCCAACCTTGGCAACTTGAAGATACTTGGACTTCAACTCCCAGAATTCCCCAGCCAGCAAATGCTGGCTGGGGAATTCTGGGAGTTGAAGTCCAGGTACCTTCAAGTGGCCAAGTTTGGGAAACACTGTTGTAATCTACTGTTCCTGTTAAAAGTCTTGGTCTGAAAGTTGATAACTCAGGAAAGATCAGGGGGGAAAATAATAACTCTGGATTTCTTTCTTTTTAGGCTCGGGGGAAGTCACAACAGAGCTGTGAATCATCATAGGACAACCAATTTATAAATAAACACAGACATAATATTTGCAAAATTATGAACTTGCATTAAATAGACATCTCCTTCAAAATAAAGACTCGGCATTCAGTTAGGCCACAGCTGTTGATTCACGGAAAAACAGAAGCAGGCTTCTTGCAGAGATGGCTGGAATATTGATAGGACCCTTTCATTGTTGCTTGAAAATTATAAAAACAATGTCTTTTTTCCTTCCTTCCTTCCTTCCTTCCTTCCTTCCTTCCTTCCTTCCTTCCTTCCTTCCTTCCTTCCTTCCTTCCTTCCGTATGACTGCAACTTGTTGCCTGTATCCTAAGATTTTTATTAATATTGATTGTTCTTCATTGCTTATTTGACCCCTATGACAATTATTAAGTACCACACGATTCTTGACAAATCTATATTTTCTTTTATGTACACTGAGAGCATCTGCACTAAGACAAATTCCTTGTGTGTCCAATCACACTTGGCCAATAAAGAATTCTATTTTATTCTATTCCTTCCTTCCTTCCTTCCTTCCTTCCTTCCTTCCTTCCTTCCTTCCTTCCTTCCTTCCTTCCTTCCTTCCTTCCTTCCTTCCTTCCTTCCTTCCTTCTGACTGCAACTTGTTGCCTGTATCCTAAGATTTTTATTAATATTGATTGTTCTTCATTGCTTATTTGACCCCTATGACAATCATTAATTGTTGTACCACATGATACTTGACAAATCTATATTTTCTTTTATGTACACTGAGAGCATCTGCACTAAGACAAATTCCTTGTGTGTCCAATCATACTTGGCCAATAAAGAATTCTATTTTATTCTATTCCTTCCTTCCTTCCTTCCTTCCTTCCTTCCTTCCTTCCTTCCTTCCTTCCTTCCTTCCTTCCTTATGACTGCAACTTGTTGCCTGTATCCTAAGATTTTTATTAATATTGACTGTTCTTCATTGCTTATTTGACCCCTATGACAATCATTAAGTACCACATGATTCTTGACAAATCTATATTTTCTTTTATGTACACTGAGAGCATCTGCACTAAGACAAATTCCTTGTGTGTCCAATCATAATTGGCCAATAAAGAATTCTATTCTATTCCTTCCTTCCTTCCTTCCTTCCTTCCTTCCTTCCTTCCTTCCTTCCTTCCTTCCTTCCTTCCTTCCTTCTTTTCTGATTTGAGGATTCTTATTTCCAATTCCAGATCTGAACCATGCTTTTTCTTTAGATTTTCTAGATCTGCTAGAGAAATCTATTTCTCTCTCTTAAACCAGCCTTAGAAGCACTTTAGGCTTCATACTGGGGGAAAAAACATCTTTTGTCCTTCTGACTAACTTCTACAAACAACTTTTCAAAAACTTTCCATGTAGGAAATTCCTGCCAGGAACCAGAGCAAGTGATTCAGGATGACACAAACGTAATCTAGAACTCTGCCGTGTTTGGCTTGTTGGAACAAGACACTCAAGTGCATTTATTCTCTTGTGGGATCAACTGACATTTAATCGCCTAAACACCAAAAACATTAGTTTCTCAAAAAGATTTTTAAAAAAAATCCTGACAGTCTTTTGGGAACTTTTAAGCCATCCGCATGTTTTAACTCTCTTCTAAGAATCACCCTGTTAATTCCTAAGAATCAGGATGTGGATAAAGAACACTGAAAATCTTGCATAAAACCCA
Source organism: Erythrolamprus reginae (assembly GCF_031021105.1). Lineage (NCBI taxonomy): Eukaryota > Metazoa > Chordata > Lepidosauria > Squamata > Dipsadidae > Erythrolamprus > Erythrolamprus reginae. The sequence goes on from NC_091959.1 coordinate 2,705,820, forward strand.
TTCCATGATCTTCCAAAGGCTGGAATTTTGGACTTTTATCGCTGCTTGTCCAAGGGCATGGGGTGAGGTATCATCAATACGCCGATGATACCCAGTTATACATCTCCACCCCATGTCCAGTCAGCGAAGCAGTGGAAGTGATGTGCCGGTGCCTGGAGGCTGTTGGGGCCTGGATGGGTGTCAACAAACTCAAACTCAACCCAGACAAGAGGGAGTGGCTGTGGGTATTGCCTCCCAAGGACAATTCCATCTGTCCATCCATTACCGTGGGGGGGGGGAACTACTGACCCCCTCAGAGAGGGTTCGCAACTTGGGCGTCCTCCTCGATCCACAGCTGACATTGGAACATCATATTTCGGCTGTGGCGAGGAGGGCGTTTGCCCAGGTTCTCCTGGTGCACCAGTTGCGGCCCTATTTGGACAGGGAGTCATTGCTCACAGTCACTCATGCCCTCATCACCTCGAGGTTCGATTACTGCAACACTCTCTACATGGGGCTACCTTTGAAAAATGTTCGGAAACTTCAGATCGTGCAGAATGCAGCCGCGAGAGCCATCGTGGGGCTTCCAAGATTCGCCCACGTTTCTTCAACCCTCTGTGGCTTGCATTGGCTGCTGATCAGTTTCTGGTCACAATTCAAAGTGTTGGTCATGACCTTTATAGCCCTACATGGCAATGGACCAGATTACCTCCGGAACCACCTGCTACCGCACGAATCCCAGCGACCGATAAGGTCCCACAGAGTTGGCCTTCTCCGGGTCCCGTCGACTAAACAATGTCGTTTGGCAGACCCCAGGGGAAGAGCCTTCTCTGTGGTGGCCCCGGCCCTCTGGAACCAACTCCCCCCAGACTTTAGAACTGCCCCCACCCTCCCTGTCTTTCATAAACTACTCAAGACTCATTTATACCGCCAGACATGGGGGAGTTGAGATAGCTCTTCCCCCTAGGCCATTAGAAGTTATGCATGGTATGTTTGTGTGTATGTTTGGTTTTATAATAGGGCTTTTTAGTTGTTTTTTATTATTGGATTGTACATTTGTGTTTATTATTGTTGTTAGCCGCCCCGAGTCTACGGAGAGGGGCAGCATACAAATCCAATAAATTATTATTATTATTATTATTGTTCCCTTTTCTATTTTGCATCTTTTACTTTGCAATAGTCCCACTTTCCCATGCGTTCACGATGGCCTTTGCTACTCAACAAATCTTGTGCTAAATCTTCTCTTACCACCTTCTGGATATCATGGCTGGTTTCCTTTTGGGTCCTCAAATTTCATCTGCAGACCCCTGAGGACTGGTTGCATCCATAAGGATATAAGAATAGATCTTTTTTTTAAAAAAGCTTTAGTTCTCCTAAAGAGTTCCAGTAGTTTATGATGCCCTTCAAAGCGGCAATAGGCAACTATGGACCAGGGGTGAAATTCAATTTCCGACAGGTTCTGTGGGCGTGGCTTGGTGGGCGTGGCTTGGTGGGCGTGGCATGTGAAGGATACTCCCAATTTCCTCCCCACTCCAGAGGAAGGATACTGCAAAATCCCCATTCCCTCCCCACCCTGGGTCCAGCCAGAGGTGGTGTTTGCCAGTTCTCTGAACTACTCAAAATTTCTGCTACTGGTTCTCCAGAACCTGTTGGACGCTGTTGGATTTCTCCCTCTCTATGGGTCCTTTACAGCCTGGGACTTCAACTCCCAGATTTCCTGAGCCAATCATGGCCGATTCAGGATTTCGATTCCCAGAATTTCTGACCCAGGAATTGCTGGCTCAGGAATTCTCAGAATTGTAGTCCAGGGTGTTGTAAAGGGGCCATAGCTGTCCACCCCTGCTCCAAAGGCATCATTCCCACTGAATAAATATGTTTGAAGGCACCAAAGCTTCATAAGATATTTTGATCTCTTCTACAGATCTGCAGACAGGAGAGAAAGGATGGCGGGACGAGGTGAAGAAGACTTCAAGAAATGGAGGCAGTCTGAAGAGAGACTGATGGGCTGCTTAGTCTTTGGTTCCAGTACTTAAACCCAATATTGGCTGTTTTTCAAAGCTGGGTTAGATGTCCTACAGTACTGGAGCAATTCTGGATCCTGTTCTCTCCCAGGTCCAGGTCCTTTTGAGTTGGATCCTGGTTCTTTAGCCTCCAAGGTATTAATGGTGGTCAGAGGTATGTTTTGACTAGGATCCGTCTTACGGAAGGTTTCTTGGTCCACCACCGTTCCATTCTTGTATTTGGGCGGTGTGCCCTGGACGTTGTGTTTGCCGGTCTTGTTCCGTTTGTGGAGATAGAAGAGCAGAGGTAGGATCAAAGCCAAAAGCAGAAGAATGAGACAAATGGGGAGGATGATACTGAACATGTTGGCTTCAATGAAACCCAGCAGAGCACTTTTTTCTGTCTGAGATGTTGGTCTTTCGCTTGAGCTGGTTGTTGGGAGGACGTGGGACTTGTTGGCAGTAGAATGGGGCATTTTGGATTCATAAGGCATGGTGGTAAAAGTCTGGCCAGGGGAGGTTATGCTCTGTGGGGTAGAGCTATGGCTGTTTTCCTCAAGACCAGGCTTCTTGACCCAAGTGGCCCTATAGGGGGTTGAGGAATTGAAGCTCTCAGTGGTGTACACCACCCAGCCCAAGGCAGGGGGCACACCTTTGGCAAATAATTCAAATTGAAAGCGTTCCTCTTGGAGATTTGGCCCTGAATTTTCTGCCTCCCATATTTCTAACCCAATCAACCCTTTCTCGAGGTCATCTTGGGTAAAAGTACCAGTGGAGAAAGGCCGATCCACGTGGTCTGTGGAATATCTCACAAAGTTGCTCCCTTGAGGCGGTTGGAGAATCCTAAACTCGGGGATGCTCTCTGTTTTGTTGGCCAGATCGCGTGCGTCAAGGACGTTGGTATTAAGCTGGACAGTGGCTCCTCTTGGCCAAAGAATGTCCTGCTGGGTTTTCACTAAGGCCTTGACGGTTACATTCACAATCCCAGAAATATTGATGCCTCCTGACGTGGCGAGGAATTGAAATTCATCTTTGGAGGAGGCCAAATCTGTGAAAGTAAAGCTCACCTCTCCGTTGTCCACCTGTTGTTGCGAAAAACGTCTCACGGCCTTTTGATGGACTTCCACCTGCCCATATTCTGGATCCCTGATGAGTTCGTAGGAGGTATTTTCCTCTCTTTGGTCTAAAGACCCTAGAAGATGTTGGTGAGACAGTAAAGCCATGTTCAAGTCTTGGGGTACTTCCAAGATGGTCTGATTGGCTGCCCACGTGGCTGCTGGGAGAACCATGATTTCCAGAGAAATGGAAATTGGCTTGTGGAATCCATCTGATGCAACAAGCTTCAAAGTTCCAGTAGAACCTCTTCTACTGGCCACGAATATCAGGTGTCCTGCAATGATATCTGCTTGTGTGAACTGGGTTATAGCTACGGATGTATTATGGGCCATAGCTATAAATCCAGTTGAAGATTCAGAACTAATGTTGAATTGGATCTCCTCAGGGAAACTGTCTGGATCTATGACATTCAAATGATCCTGGGTGATCACCATGGAGGAACCTTGGAGAACTTGTAAAACTTTTTCCTGGCTGACAAGTTTTGGTGGCATCTCGTTACTGTCTTTCACTGTGATATTGAACACCCCAGAAATAACGACTTCCTTTCCTTTTTGTGGGGGCCGGGTGGGTTTCTCATTGAAGAGATTGAGCCAAGCCTCAAATCTGAAATAATCATCCAGGAATCCAGGACCGTTGTGAGAATATTCCAATCCACCTGCGGCAAGGTCAGATTGCAGAAAATAGGGGTTTCTCTTATTAACGCGACCATCTGGAAGAGTAATCTCTCCATACATGGGCAATTTGGTCACCAGAAAGACCACGTCATAGACGATTCTCATCGATTCGTGGACCTTGGCAAGAAGATTGGAAGCATCAAGTACTGAGATGTTGATGGCTGCACTTTGGGCTTCTGGGACAGTGAGGCCTGAAAAAGAAAAGAAGAAACAAGGGATTGACAATCTTGGTCCAAAACAAGGAGGCAATGTAGAAGTTGCTATGGAAGAATATTAGTACAGTGATACCTCTACTTAAGAACTTAATTCGTTCCATGACCAGGTTCTTAAGTAGAAACATTCTTAAGTAGAAGCAATTTTTCCCATAGGAATCAATGAAAAAGCAAATAATGCGTGCAAACCCATGAGGAAAGAAATAAAAACTTGGAATTTGGGTGGGAGGAGGAGGAGGAAGAGGAGGAGGACAGTTGTTGCCCAGAGCGAAGGGAACATTTCTTTTCTCTGGGTGCTGGCAGAGATTTATTCTCTCTCCAAGCGCCCAGAGAAAGGAAAATGCTTTGTTCGCTCTGGGCTGCCAAAGCCTCCTTAAGCGCCACTGAAAGGCTCCTCTGGCAGCCCAGAAAAGCCCGAGATGGCCGGGATTAAAGGGGGAATGGAAGGAAACTGGACGGGCCTTCGTGCCACTCTCAAATTTCCTGGGAAATTTTTCCGGGCTCAGGTTCTTAAGTAGAAAATGGTTCTTAAGAAGAGGCAAAAAAATCTTGAACACCCGGTTCTTATCTAGAAAAGTTCTTAAGTAGAGGCGTTCTTAAGTAGAGGTACCACTGTACTATGTACATAACAGTTGGGTTTGGCAATATATAAACAAGCTAACAATGAATGCTTACATGTATTGAAACACTATGACTTTGAGAGTTTGTGTTGGGAATTGCCACACGAGGGAGCCAGAAGCGCGATTCTCTCTCTGGTGTGTTTTTATGTCTATTTTGTGCTGATTCATTGTGACTGCTCTAGTAAGAACTGTGTGTTCGATGATAGTTTATGTATTTGTAAGCTGTACAAGTAGTATTGTTAATATATTGAGAGTTATTGAGTGATTTGACTGTGTATGACTGGACTGTTTAACTTGACTATGATATTTGCTAAAGTAAGTACTATTGTATACACTTTATCTGGTTTGTATGATTGAACCATTATTCATATCTCCTAACTATCTGCTGGATATCTGCTAGACTTCTAAGTTTCCTTTGCGTATGTGTATTGTTGGATTGTCTCGGTTTAGCTATGAAACCTTCGACAACACCGAGCAGAGAATTTTAACAGAGCGTGGATTTGTGATAAAGCCAAGATGCAGACTTAGTTAAATAAGTATTATTTACATATAAACAAAATATAAACAATCCAGAATAAGCACGAAGCAAATACAGAATAATACGCACGGAGCAATTATAAGATTAGCACAAAGCAAAACACAATATAGATAATAACTACAAAGCTTATACAAGAAGATATGCACGAAGCGTAAACACAACTCCCCCATCTCTCAGGTGAAAGTAAAAGGAAATGACCGAGCAGAATGATGAGCTTTTATAGCTTCAATGAGGAAGTGATGAAACAGCCTTGAATATTAACTCTTCAAGTACAAGTTAACCCTTTGAGTGCACATTAACTCTTTAAGTACAAGTTTGGTACAAGTGTACAATATGCAGTTTACAATGGCAATCCCTAACAACCATGTACCCTGTACTAACATGTACAGTAGTACCTCTAGATACGAGCTGCTCCACATGCGAGTATTCCAAGATACGAGCCACGAGGGGAGAGAAATTTCTGTTCCAGACCCGAGCTCAAATTCGGGATACGAGCCGAGTGTCCACTAGGTGGCACAAGAATCCTTGCTTTTGGTTATATCGGAGGGGAAAAACAAAGTCTAAAGCCATTTGTTCCAGATACGAGTTGTTCGACATACAAACTCCCTTCTGGAACGCATTAAACTCTTATCTAGAGGTACTACTGTATCCTTGATAACTCAGGGGTCACTCTGCATACTCCTTATCAAAAAAGAGAGAATGGACAAGGGAAGGAGAAATAGAAAAAGGGAAGAGGATGAAGGAAGGAAGGGAGATTAAGTACAGTTCAAGCAAGTAGCATTAGAAGGTTCCAGAGGTCCACATTCTGAAACTACTTTCTTGGGCTTTACTTAATCTGCCTTTCTTCTTACCTGGCCATGAGAACATTCCACAGGTTCAACTTATCTGAAATAGTATAGATTCTCTCCTGTTTGAGTAGGGCGCTGGGCTAGAAGACCTTAAAGTTCGCTTCCAGCTCTGTTCTATCTGTTGTGGTCAGCTCTGGCCCAGCTCCTGCGCCAAGGACTGTGGATGTGGGGGAGACATCCACATGCTGCAGGCCTGTTTTTGCCCCCAGTGGAATCTGCTGATGAAGGCTCCTCTGACCCAGAAGACATGAGTGACAGAGAGGAGGAGAGTGGGGCAGACAGCTCAGAAGGAGATGAATTATCTAGCTCCTCCTTGGATTCAGAACAAGAGTTAATGATACAGCCACGCATGCGGAGAGCGATGCATAGGCAACAACAACTGAGAGATTATTCTCAAAGAAAATGAGGCCACCTGTGGTTGGGTGGGGCTGCGATCATTAGTGAGGCTGCTATAAAGAGCAGCTTATGGGTTTGGCCATTGTGGAGGATTATCTGATCGTTGTGTTTCGTGACTGCTTTACTGACTTTGACCTTTTGTGTGCTGATTTTTCCCTGCTTTGAAACTAAACCAGGGCAAAGTGTGTTTCACTTTGTGAAAGAAGAAGGACTGTGAATTGCCTCACAGCTGCAAGCTAAGTGTCACAGAACTGATAAGGGACTTGTATAAATTATCAGTTTGTTTGGAGAAGAGTGCTCTTTGCTATACCAAAAGAGGGCTTAGTTTAAGTGAATTTTCATGATAAAGAACATTGTTTTGAATTTTCAAACGTGTGTGTGTCTGAAATTTGTACCTGTGAATTTTTGGGAGGATTCTACCAGAGAGCCCGACAGAACATCTATCCTATCCTACTTTTTGAAGTTTTGATAGCTCTCCCAGGGGGGCACATGACTGGCCCTGTTCCAAAGTTCCGCCCCTCCTGAGGTCATGTGACTCGCCAGGCTCCATCACAGCAATAAGTTGAGGATTTCTTTAACCCGCATTTTTTTCCCCAAAGAACAAAAGAACATTCCTTTCCCTTTCTCCAATTCTTTTGTTCCTGTCTTCATTTCTCAGAAAACAGCATTGCTAGAAATGGATCCGCCTGGTTCTTTCTGGTCCAGGCCTGTTTCATAACCTCCTTTAAAAAGCTTCTACATTTTTAGAGGCACGAATATTTTTGTATCGTTCTCTCCCAATGCTTTGACTACACCCACGTTATCCTAAACTCTGAATTTTGTATGCATGCCTTTCCTACTTCATTTTTGTTACCCACCCAGAAATGGAGATCTCGGTTACAAAAACAACGAAGGGGAAAAAAAAAAATTAAGAAGCACAGAGTTGGTTGGATAACTGTGCTCTGATTCATGGATCAGCCCAGCCATTGCAAAATAACTCCACTCCCTTCAACATCGAAACAGAATATCCTACGAAAATAGACTAACAATCCTGGGCCTAGAAAGCCTAGAATTATGACGCCTAAAACACGATCTGAGTATTGCCCACAAGATAATATGCTGCAATGTCTTACCAGTCAATGACTACTTCAGCTTCAACCGCAACAACACAAGAGCACGCAACAGATTCAAACTTAATACGAACAGCTCCAAACTTGACTGTAAAAAATATGATTTCAACAATCGAGTTATCGAAGCGTGGAACTCATTACCGGACTCAATTGTGTGAACCCCTAACCCCCAACACTTCTCCCTTAGACTCTCCACGATTGACCTCTCCAGGTTCCTAAGAGGCCAGTAAGGCGCATGCATGTGCACTGATGTGCCTTTCGTCCCTTGTCCAATTGTCTGTCCTTTCTTTCACCTATCTTATATATTCTCTTCCTTTCATATATCCTCTCCTCTAAGTTCACTTTCACCCTCTTTTATATTATCACATGTCTATTTTCTTCCTATGTATTTATGTATTGGACAAATGAATAAATAAAAATAAATCTTTCCAGGATCCTCACAGCCATAGATCTGATTCTGATCATGTCTTCACGTCTCTGCTTCCTACCTTTATTTTTCCATAGCAGAGAGAAGCCCTCGGGACAGGCGGCCTCGAACGATATCTCCACGCCAAGAACAAACAGGTCTGTGGTCCCCGACGGAGAAGAAATTTGGAAGTGGAAATTATCCTCATAGATCCAGAAAGGTTCTCGTGGCATTTCGTGGTGGTATACGATCACGCCAGCATTCACCTGTTTGCAAAAGACAAGAAGGACATTCATTAAGGTGAACAATCCAACAACTAAGAACATTACTTTGATTGGACACCTCTCTTCTCTCACTCTTTGGGTTCTAGGCATGTCTACTTAGGTCCTCACAAAAACAACCTTCTCCTGTTGGGTTTCTCTGGATATGGTGGACAGCCAGTGAAGGGCCACAATTTTTTTTAATACCACACTGTGGGTGTGGTTTATTTTGTGGGTGGGGCTTGATGGTCATGTGACTGGGTGGGAGTGGCCTGTCAACCATGTGACTGGGTAGGAGGGGCTTGCCGGCTATGTGACCAGGTGGGAGTGGCTTGATGATCATGTGACTGAGGGGGTAGCTTAATGGTCATGTGACTGGCTTAAAGGTGGCCAAGTTGATGTCATCACATCAAGGGTTTGGATTAGGTTGTATTTGTATTATTTGTTGTGAGCCGCTCCGAGTCCTCGGAGAGGGGTGGCATACAAGTCTAATAAATTATTATTATTATTATTATTATTATTATTATTATTATTATTACTAATTATTACATTAATTAGGGTGCCTGGCCTCTCCTCGCCTCAATGAGATACAAGATACTTCCTATTACTGAACATCCAAAATATATACTATTTAATTCTATATGTATATATGACTTATGTGTACATACATATTACACACAGGCACTCAAAAATATACATTATCTACTATATGTAAAGTCCATTTTTGCTACCACCACTGGGTCCCGTTTCCCCCCTCCCTGCCCGGTGTGGGCAGCAGCCTATGACGTTGGACATCAACTCCTATAAAACCAAGCCAGGATTGAAAGGGGGTCTTTCTGGCTGGAGGCTGATGGGAGGTGAAGTTTATAGAACATCTCATTGGAGAAAGTTGATATGTAGGTTTTTTACTACACTCCATTCAAATTCTCTTCTCCTGCGTCCTTTCTCATTCTATTTTCCCCACAGCCACCAGTTAAGCTGTTTCATGTCCTGATGGTATTGTTTTTTCCAATGGGGGAGAGAGGACACCAGACCCCTATTATGATGTACAACTTAATTTTAGTGGCACTCAGGTTATAGCCAACTGACTTTGCTCCCCTGAAAAAAGTGCATACTGTATTGAATTTTGTGTTTCTTTTCTTCTCCTATTTTTTTTTTTTTGGTCCTTGCTCAAAATAACTTTTGGGGAAGAATATTGCAGGATCCAGTTTGCACAAAAGGAAACAGCTTCGTACCATATCTGGTCATCACTCAAACCAGGAAGAGATGGAAATGCTATTCTGCCACCCAAAAGATTACAACTTGTAACCCTCCCCCTAGAGTTGATGATCAGTGCACATTATTAAAATCTTTTATTGGTAAACTACAACACACACACACACACAAAAAGGTCCCAAATATTTAACCTCGGCTTGGGTGAAATTTCTCAGCTCTTCTCCGTTGCTTTTCTGGCTATTCAACAGCTTGCCAAACTCTGGAGGTCGTTGTATGATGTACAATAAAGACTTTTCGGCTTCTCCTCGATTGGTCACTGCTTTCAGGTTCTGACTTCTGATTGGCTCAGAAGAACCTAGAAAAGTAAAAGATGGGGAGAACCGCCCCTTTAGGATGCCACACAATGCAAAGTTTGCACATTTATGAGACCGCTGGAGACAGGTGCTCCAGGGAGGATTTTATAACAAAGCTGATGACATCATCAGTCAGAACTTGGGACGAGACCAGGAGCCTCCAACCTTGGCTGAAGAATTCTGGGAGTTGAAGTCCACAAGTCTTAAAGTTGCCAAGGTTGGAGACCTCTGGACTAGACTAGCCTTTAGCAAGGTATAATGTTGTCTCTGAAACAGAAGACGTCAGTAGATATCTTACCTGGGCACACCATCAGATTTTGTTTATTTTCCAGAGTGATGATAAATTTATTTTGGACTTTCACAGCAAAAAAGTGTCCTGGAGACATGTTCTCACCGTCCGATAGATCAAAGGAAAACCCTCCTTCCGGAGGTCCTGGACATGAAAAACCAAAAAAGAAGCTTAGAACACAAGGACACGTGGTGTGATCATTCATACCGTCACTTCTTGACCTCTGCTACGTTTGGATATTGGATATTGCGGGTGAGATCTTTAGAAAAGAATGTGCATTTTTACTTGTGGTAAGGCTAATTCTGCTCGTGCTGTTCTATTGGGATACTTTATTTATTTATTTATTAATTAGACTTCTTTGCTGCCCTTCCCAACCGACTCATACTCCAACATAGAAACATAGAAGACTGACGGCAGAAAAAGACCTCATGGTCCATCTAGTCTGCCCTTATACTATTTCCTGTATGTTATCTTACAATGGATACATGTTTATCCCAGGCATGTTTCAATTCAGTTACTGTGGATTTACCAACCATGTCTGCTGGAAGTTTGTTCCAAGGATCTACTACTCTTTCAGTGAAATAATATTTTCTCACGTTGCTTTTGATCTTTCCCCCAACTAACTTCAGATTGTGTCCCCTTGTTCTTGTGTTCACTTTCCTACTAAAAACACTTCCCCCCTGGACCTTATTTAACCCTTTCACATATTTAAAGGTTTCAATCATGTCCCCCCTTTCTCTTCTGTCCTCCAGACTATACAGATGGAGTTCATGAAGTCTTTCCTGATACGTTTTATGCTTAAGACCTTCCACCATTCTTGTAGCCCGTCTTTGGACCCGTTCAATTTTGTCAATATCTTTTTGTAGGTGAGATCTCCAGAACTGAACACAGTATTCCAAATGTGGTCTCACCAGCGCTCTATATAAGGGGATCACAATCTCCCTCTTCCTGCTTGTTATACCTCTAGCTATGTAGCCAAGCATCCTACTTGCTTTTCGTACCGCCCGACCACACTGCTCACCCATTTTGAGACTGTCAGAAATCACTACCGCTAAATCCTTCTCTTCTGAAGTTTTTGCTAACACAGAACTGCCAATGCAATACTCAGATTGAGGATTCCTTTTCCCCAAGTGCATTATTTTACATTTGGAAACATTAAACTGCAGTTTCCATTACTTTGACCATTTATCTAGTGAAGCTAAATCATTTACCATATTACAGACCCCTCCAGGAATATCAACCCTATTGCACACTTTAGAGTCATCAGCAAATAGGCAAACCTTCCCTACCAAACCTTCCTCTATGTCACTCACAAACATATTAAAAAGAATAGGACCCAGAACAGACCCTAGGACCCAGAACAGACCCTGTTCTCTTCCATTCTGGTACGGACCTTTATGGATGTACAGAACAAGATGGCTGTTTATTTGGGCCTGGGTGAACCGCTGGATTGGGTTGTTAGGGGATGATTTCAACACCACCTTCCCGTTGACAGGGGTCCTGATGGAATAGACGACTTCTTCTTGAGTGCTGTCTTCATCTTCGCTTTGGAGAATCTCTGGGGTGATCTCGGCAGTGCCTCCTTCTTCCATCTGGCGGGCAAGATGGAGAATAAAACATTACAGTCAGTCACCAGCGCAACTTTGAGCCTGAATATGGTACGGACGAGGTTAAAAATGCTTCGGTTGAAGAGAACTCAGGAACCCCCACCCCTGACCCTAAAAACTCATTTTAGCCTTTGTTTGTTTCAATTTGTTTTGGACGCTGGCCTTAAGCAAGAATCACAGCAGGAACAAATCCCAAGTGGCTACCAAGTCCTTGAAAGCAAAACAATATTATTAATAATCAAAAAAGAATCCCGGAAAAAAAAATCTGCCCCCTGAATGATCCTGTTGAGCATCTGTTCAACCAATGAGATCATTAGAGAATGAGGTTATCGCCTTTGGTCATTTTGGATTCCAGTCTGTCTTAATCACACATCTTCCCCCTCAATTTTGTTCTCTTTCTCAAAATAAAACTGAACAGCAGCAGCAGCAAAAAATAGAGCTATAAAAATGAACTAAAAACAACATAAAATAAGACTAAACAACTGCAGCAACAGACCAATCCTTGAATACAGCTCATCTGTCTGGAACCCACGCCGCATTTCGGACATAAACACCCTAGAAAACGTCCCGAGATACTTTACTAGAAGAGCCCTCCACTCCTCCACTCGCAACAGAATACCCTATGCAACTAGACTCACAATCCCAGGTTTGGAAAGCGTAGAACTACGTCACCATCAGCACGATCTAAACATAGCCCATAAAATCATCTGCTACAACGTCCTTCCTGTCAATGACGACTTCAGCTTCAACCACAACAACACACGAGCACACAACAGATACAAACTCAAAGTAAACCGCTCTAAACCCGACTGCAGGAAATACGACTTTAGTAACCGAGTAGTTGATGCAGGGAACTCACTACCACACTCTGTAGTATCATCACTTAACCCCCAAAACTTTACTCTTAGACTGTCCACTGTTGACCACTCCCAGTTCCTAAGAGGTCGGGATTGGGCATGCATAAGTGCACTAGAGCGCCTTCTGTCCCCTGTCCTAATGTTTCTCTCTTACAAGTATCATGTTTATAAATATTATTATTATTATTATTTATTTATTTATTTATTTATTTATTTATTTATTTATTAGATTTGTATGCCGCCCCTCTCCGTAGATTATATCTTTCTATACCACCAATATGTACTTGGCAAAACAAACAAATAAAATGGAATATATAAAATAAAATGAAACACCCTTCCATGTGGAAATTGTCCTCCTTCCTCTGGCATAAGGTCCATCTTTTGTGCTGACCTAATGGACATGTTCTACAGGAGATGGCTTTTGACCCCACGAGAAGCAGAACTCCATTTCTCCTGGCAATGGTCCTCTGGAATTTTGCAGGCCCTATTTGGCAATTGTAAAAATTCTTTGGGGGATTAATTTTGGAATCTGTTTAGAGCAGAACTGACTCAAAGGGACTTGGCAGCCATGAAGATCTGGGGACTCTTTGGCTTGCAATTGTTATTCTTTGCTTGGATTGACACAAAGCTCCTTGCTAAGTCATCACAACACTAGGCAGTCAGTTCTTTATTAATCCCAGAAGAAAGGATGAAAACTAGAGGATTAAAATAGGAAGAAATTCCTAAGGTAGGATTGAACGAGCTGCAACACGTGGATTCTGTTTCACGAGAGACCTTGGATGGTCTTCTGTCAGAGATAATCTAGAGCAGAGTTTTCCAATCTTTAGGGATGTAAATAATAATTCCCAGAACTCCTGCTTAGCAAGCAAAGCTACAGTGATCCAAAACTGCCTGCCTTTAAGTGGCCATAACTTCTCTTGGACATAACTTCAAGTTGGAAATTGTTGCGTAGACTTCTACTGCCATCTTGCGACCAACTTCTTACACTGCCAGGCAAAAAAAATGAAATGGTTTTTGGACACTCCCTTCCAGGGGATGTTAGTTCACTTAACAACTGCTTTGGTTACCGGTGGATATTCTGGTCCCAACTGTGGTTGTACTTTGAGGATTACCTGTAAGGAAGACCTTACATGACTGAAAGAGATGCAGACTTAGCGAAATAATAATAATAATAATAATAATAATAATAATAATAATAATAATATAATAATAATTTAATAATAATAATTTAATAATAATAAGAAATAATAATAATAATTTAATAATAATAATAATAATAATAATAATAATAACAACAAAAACAACAACAACAACAACAACAGGCCATTAGAACAAATGCTGTCAAAGCCAGAATTGAAAAATCAACAGACGATCCAAAGTGCAGACTCTGTAAAGAAACAGATGAAACAATCGATCACATACTCAGCTGCTGCAAAAAGATCGCACAGACTGACTACAAGCACAGACATGATGCTGTGGCACAGATGATCCACTGGAACTTGTGCCGGAACTACCATCTACCAGTGGCAAAGAACTGGTGGGATCATAAGCCCGAAAAAGTGGTCGAAAATGAGGAAGCAACACTACTGTGGGACTTCTGACTTCAGACTGACCGAATTCTGAAGCATAACAAACCAGACATTGTGATCGTGGAGAAAAAGAAAGTATGGATCATCGACATCGCAATCCCGGGAGACAGCAGAATTGAGGAGAAGCAGCTAGAGAAATTAGTGAAATACGAAGATCTAAAAATCGAGGTGCAACGACTCTGGCATAAGCCAGTGAAAGTGGTCCCAGTGGTCCTTGGCACGCTGGGCACAGGGCCAAAGGATCTCAGCGGGCATTTGAAAACCCTCGGAATTGACACAATCTCCACCTGTCAATTGCAAAAGGCCGCTTTACTGGGATCGGCAAACATGATTCGCCGCTACATCACGCAGTCCTAGGTGCTTGGGAAGCACCCGACTGGTGATGAAATACGAAATCCAGCTAGTGATCTCGTTTGCTGTGTTGTACTGACATAATAATAATAATAATAATAATAATAATAATAATAATAATAATAGTAATAATAGTAATAATAGTAATAATAGTAATAATAATAATAATAATAATAATGCATTCAAAAACAATAAACACTGTCAAAATAACAATCTGTCAGTTGCAAAATCCTACCGTACTTGGATTTGCGTGAATCATACAAAATGCATCACACAGTCCTAGACGCTTGGGAAGTGTTTGAGTTGTAATATTGTGATACGAAATCCAGCATATCAATCTCGTTTGCTGTGTATTACTGTTTTTTGTGATGATGATAACAACAACAACAACAACAATAATAATTAGATTCGTATGCCACCCACTCTCGAGATAATAATACCTCTTGGATCTCAAAGAGCTGGAGTGAAAGTGAAAAGTCACAATAAATATATATTTTAGGCTACTCCTGTTGGCTAGGTCAAGAGTTGTAGGTTTCTGCATCAGCATCCGAAGCTTCTACTTAATAGTTAATATATCTGTTGACAACCCATTGGGGTAACCTCAAAATTCTATCCACTGCTAAAGTAAATACCTGCAGTTCTTTGTTGACCATTAGCACTGGGGCCTCATCATTGACCGGAGAGATGCTAATGTAGATGGTCTTGGGTTGATTCTGTTGATTAACTTCAGAAACATTGGCAATGATTGTGAATCTATCAGTCAAGGATTCACTTCCATCATGTACATATTGGATGAGCTGATTCTCCACCTAAATGCAAAAAAGGACATTATGATAAGGGTTAGGGTTGTACCTGTTTCACATTTATTTCGAAAGCACTGTGGAGAAATTTAGATTTCAATTAAACTGGAATGGTTTAATTCTGAAAGTTGGGTCAACCAAGATGCTTGGGCAAACAATTGTCCAATTGTCTCTCCTTATCTCATATATCATATATCTTTTCTTCCTTTCATATATCTTCTCTATTTTTATATCTTTTCTTCTATCCTCTTCTTTATATATAATACAGTATTGTCCTTGAATACTTTGTTCCATACAAATTTGAATGTGCACAATAGCAGGTGAAATTGATTGTCAATCAGTGTTACTTCCTAAGTGGACAGTTTGATTTCACAGAAGTTTGATTTATTTAAAGTTATATGGCGTTGCTTAAGTGTTCCCTTTATTTATTTATTTTTGAGCAGTGGATTTCCAGAGGCCTGGAATGAATGAAACACATACATTTATTTATTTCAAATAAAAAAAACTTGAAGAAAAGGTGTTGCTTCCTACCTCCTCCCAGGAGAAAACACTTAAGTTGCCCTCCTCAGGTCCTTCTATATTCTGGAAGCTGCCATGCTCTGGCATCTCAACCACCACAAATTCTACATCGAACGACGAGGTGTAAGTGCTGGGGATGTTCAGAATGTCCATGGAAAGCACTTGGCTGTGGCCTTCGGTCACAGTGAAATTGTGGACCTCCAGAGGCAATGAAAGTGGAAGAATCTCCAGGTCCACCACTACCCCATTCAGAGCATCCACACCATCAGCGGTGACGTCAACTGTGAACTGATCCTTCTGATATTCGGGGCTGTGATGGAGAAAGAGGATTCTACCTTCGTTTACATCTTCCTGAGTGAACTCAAGGAGGTGATCCATGCCCAGAGCATGCTTTTGAGACAAGGCCCCCAGAAATCCTGAGATGGGAAAGGTGACAATGGTATAGATGATGTTTTGGGGTTCAATTTCATCATGCTCAACCTGCAGATTGGATGAAGAAAGGGGGGAAACATTGAGATTTCTTTGTTTCACACTGATCAAATTGGATGCCACCCCAAGTTTTCGGAGAAGAGTGGCATACAAATCTAATAAATAATAATAATAATAATAATAATAATAATAATAATAATAATAATAATAACAACAACAACAACAACCACAACAACAACAACACAGATGATCCACTGGAACTTGTGCCGGAACTACCATTTACCAGTGGCAAAGAACTGGTGGGATCATAAGCCCGAAAAAGTGGTCGAAAATGAGCAAGCAAAATTACTGTGGGACTTCCGACTTCAGACAGACCGAATTCTGAAGCGCAACACACCAGACATTCTGATTGTGGAGAAAAAGAAAGCATGGATCATCGACATCGCAATCCCAGGAGACAGCAGAATTGAGGAGAAGCAGCTAGAGAAATTAGTGAAATACGAAGATCTAAAAATCGAGCTGCAACGACTCTGGCATAAGCCAGTGAAAGTGGTCCCAGTGGTCCTTGGCACGCTGGGCGCAGGGCCAAAGGATCTCAGCGGACATTTGAAAACCATCAGAATTGACAAAATCTCCATCTGTCAATTGCAAAAGGCCGTTTTACTGGGATCGGCAAATATAATTCGCCGCTACATCACTCAGTCCTAGGTGCTTGGGAAGCGCCCGACTGGTGATGAAATACGAAATCCATCTTAGTGATCTCGTTTGCTGTGTTGTACTGACATAATAATAATAATAATAATAATAATAATAATAATAATAATAATAATAATAATGATGGGTGGCTTAATTTCTTTCTTTTTTTAAAAAAAAGTTTTCTTTATCAAGTTTTACAAAGTAATAAATAAAAGGTGTACATACCACAGTATCTTTCTTTCTTTCTTTTACAGATCTTATCAATTTCATCATGTGTCTTATATTTCCATTTTTACATTTTATATATTGACATTTCTATATCAATCAGTTTATATTTACCTTTGCAAATTGTTCATTACATTCATAGAATTTTTTTTTTAGTCTGGAGGGAAGGCCAAGGAAATATAGAAACAGCAAGAAAAAATAGACCGCATAGAGCTTACCAGCAAGTAGTCATTTTTAATTGAGATGACTTCTCCTTGGAGGACAGGTATCTTCTCGTTGTGGACAAGATTGAGTGGGTCAGGATGGGAATCTGCTAATATGGTAACCTTTAGGGTCCCCTCCACAGACAACTGATTTGCTTCAACAGAAAAATGGATAGCATCCTGGGACTTTCTGCTCCCGTTGTGATGGTAAATAATATCTCCTGCCAGAAGGTCCTTTTTGGTAAAGGATGATACTTCCTGTCCATCTCGTAGCAACATTCCTGATATGGGTGGGGCCAAGATACGGAAAATGAAGTCTTGGTCATTCCTGATGTCCATGTTGGTTTCCAGCTTGAGGACAGAGGAGTCAATGGCCTTTTGGCTACCTTGGTGAAGGACCAAGCCAGTATGGTTGAACTTGAGGTAAGGCTCTGAAGCTTGCACTTCCAGAAGTGTTGTGATCTGGTGAAGACCATCAGAAACCTGGAATTGAATCCCGCCTCGGTCAGCTCCCGAGTGGACAAAGAGGATTTTTTTATTTCGCAAGTCATCTTGAGTGAAGCGATAGAGCTGGCTATTTCTATCGTCTGCGGCAATGATGCTACCGAAAAGAATGTCTTTCCTTACCAACACTAGCTGAATGTCCGAGAAACCCGAATCTTCGTCAGTAAAGGCTATGTCTTCTGTGGTCATCAGGCGCTGACCTTTACGCACCACATTGAAGACCTTGTTGACCACCTGAACTGGGATGTGGTCATTGACGGGCTGAATGGAGACCCTGAAGACCCCTCTCACATCCTCAGTGGATGAATCAAAGCTTCCTTCTTCTTGCTTGATGGCTACAAACGGGATGTCGTCTTCAAGAGTCTCAGAATCATCATGCTGATAAACCAGTTGGCCTTCTAGGATGTCTTCATTTGTGAATGTTGTTATCGTCTCCTTCCTGGTTGACCCAGGGGTGCTCCAGATAAGCTTCCCATGGGTAGGGCCATCTATCACCTCGTACACGTAGTTGATGCTGTTGGCACTCTTGACAAACAAGTAGTCCTTGGTAATGGTGGCTTGGCCTCCTTCTAAAACGGACAAAAGGGCATTGGTCAAGACAGGAGTATCTGGATCTCCCCCTATTTCTATTTTGTAAGAATATACAGGGGAATAATAGGGTGTAGCCATGACCCGGAATTGGAAGACATCTTCTGTTTCCTTGGAGTCTCTAACAGTTGCGATGTAACTCAGTTGCCCCCTCTGTAAATCCTCCTGGTTGAAACTCAAGCCCTCCCCCAGCCTGGTTCCCCTGAGTTCAAGATTTCCCTTTTTGGGTGGCTGAAGGATCACATAATGGAAAGTCACTTGCTCAGAATCTGGTTCTTCCAAAACTGCCTCCAGTTCAGCAGATGTGATGTTCTTCTCTCTTTGGTTTTTCATCTGGAGGGGGACCTTCGTTTTCATCCTGATGGCAGCTTTTTGAATTCTGATGAGGAAGGTGTTGTTTTTCAACATATGCCTGCCTACCATGATGGTGAGCTGCAGCTTCTCCGTCGTGTCTTCTACTCGATGTTCATCGTCTGTGCTAGCATACTGGACGCGTCCTTGGTCAATATCGTTCTGGTAAAAATATTCTGTTTTTGTCCACTCTCCGTTCATCTCTCTTTGCTTCTGGATCTCACCATACTGGAGAGGAGAAACCAAGTGATACAACGCAGCTACTTCTTGCTGGACGACATTAAGATGCACAGAAAGATTGGCACTGGTTATGGGAATGTTGTCCCCTTGTAGGACAAAGAGTCCTGTGTTGTTGCGGATCTGGATATCTGGCTTCACTGCATTTATCCTCAAGGTAGCCACTGGGCTCATCACCATGCCGTCGTTCACTTGGATGCGAAGGGTGGACACAGGGCTATCTTGATGGACGTAAGTCACCTGGCCTGCTTCCAGGTCTCTACAGGAAAACTCTTCGATGGGGATTCCAATATTGGAGTCGTACTCCAGATATCCTCCTTCCATTGTCTTTCCGTCAAGCACTTGGAATCGCAAGCCGTCACAGGGTGTATCGTCATCACGGGCATGAAAGATGGTTGGGTTAAGACGTTTCTGCGAGCGTTCCAGGATGACCATGGAATTTCCATGTGGAAAAACCACTTCGGGAGCATCATTGACTGGGATGATCTTAATGAGGAGCAGATAGATTTGGCCTTGCCCCAAACACTCTGGAATATCTCCTCTGGTAGTCACGGTGACCTCCAAAAGCAGCTGATCCATGGGCTCCTCAGAACCATCATGAACATACTTGACCTTCCGATTCACAATGTCCAAGAGAGTGAATTTGCCTCCGCTCCTGACTTTGGAGAGGTTTAATTCCAGTTGACCATGTCTTGGGCCTGTAGCGACACTGAAGAGGACTTGAGATTGCCTGATGTTTGCACTTTTGAGGTCAATGGTCGGCTGAGTGTGCAACAACTGCAAAAAAGCTGTGCCTCCTTCAGTAACTGTCAAGGGATTGACATGCAATAGTTTGGTGAAGTTGTTGAAGACCGGGGGCAAGTTAGGATCTGGGCGGCAGGGCTCCATAACAGAGCCCTGCCAACTGTCTAGAGGAGAGCTCGTGGTGGCCTCATCCTGTTCATAGACGTTGTCATAATCTGAGTACTGATCTGACTTTCCACAGCCAGTACCTATGTCTTTAGTCACAAGAGCGTCTCTTAGGCTCATCTTTTTCTCATCAATACTCAAGTCCTCTATACAACCCACAAACGAGTTATTGAAGAAACTGTTTTCAGATATAAAGTCCAGACCACGTTTTTTCATGCTGCTGGCAGCCTTCTCATTTAAACCACCGAGAAAAAGAGGTCCTTGAAAATCGAAGTGGGCATGGCTCCATTTGCTAGCGGTCTGTGAGGCATAGTAGTCAACCAGGATCTCAAACTTTCGATTGTCCACGTAGACCTTGACGTAGTGATCCCGCTCATCACTGAGGAAGACGTTGTTGTGAAGAAGTACCAGGCCATTTCCTTTCTCCACCACCCCTCTTAAGTGTCCGTCAAAGATTTCCAGGTAGAAGAAATCCTTTTCCATCCCTGATTGGTAAAACAGAGGGGTGTGTTTGACACTTGTGGTGATGACAAACTCTATGGTCCCTTCGTTCCTTGCATCCCAACCAGGAAATGCGATGTAAGCGTTTGATCCTAGGAATCCCAGAGAAATCCCAGGACCAGCCGAGAATTCTTTACTGCACCCCTCACGAATGCCATGGGTTGCTTTGACGCCATTGCCGGTTGCTAATGCCAAGAGGATATCACGACCATTAAATGTCAGATTAAGGAGACAGCCTCGGAATGACCATCTCACGCCACCAAGGTACGTCAATTCCAGGTCTCCTGTACCCACGTAGAGCCCATAATCAATGTCCAATTCTTGAAGAGGCTCTGGAATTTCTGTGGAGGCATTGTAGACCCCATCCACAATCAAGGTCATCTTGCCATCCTTCACCAGAAGATCAACCTCATGAGTCTGAAATTTATGGAGCTGAAGGTCCTCCAGGATCATGACAGACAGATCTCCCGAGCCCAGGTCCATTTTGGCCTGCACAAAGAGAAGACAAAAGGCGTCAGAAACACATTGGACAGCCAGATTCCATCTTTTGAAGGATCAGGGAGAACTTTGCTTCTGCTAGCTGCCTTGAGGGGGGAAATGACATTTCTGCAGAGGGCGAAAGCCAAGAAGGAACCATCTATTTTTTAAAAAAACACCTCCTTTCTGCATTAAATTTACCCCATTCCTTTTCAGGCAAACAAGGCACCAACAATGTTCTCAAATCCACTCCACCCCACGCCCAGAAGTAAAGCTCTCTTGTTCCTTCAGCTTAATTCTTAATTAATCACAGGCTTCTCTGAGTCTGTAATTGCATGTTTGTTCCCAAAGGCTTCTATCCCCCACCCTTTCCCTTCTTCTTTTAGCTCTAAGCAATGGGAAATAGCATTAGGTATAGGGCAGTGATGGCGAACCTATGGCACGGGTGCCACAGGTGGCACGCGGAGCCATATCTGCTGGTACATGAGCCGTTGCCCTAGCTCAACTCCAACGTGGAGGTTTGTGCAAGCCAGCTTATTTTTGGCTCTCACAGAGGCTCAGGGAGGACATTTTTTGGCTTCTAGAGAGCTTCCAGGGGGATGTGGAGGCCGTTTTTAACCTCCACCAGCTCCAGGGAAGCCTTTGGAGTCTGGGGAGGGTGAAACATGAGCCTACGGGGCCCACCAGAAGTTGGGAAACAGTCCATTTCTGGCCTTCAGAGGTCTTCCAGAGGGGTGGGGGAAGCTGTTTTTGTCCTTCCCAGGCATAGGATTTTATTAATTAATTTATTTGATTTATATGCTGCCTGTCTAACCGAAGCCATCATGTGGAGTTAGAGACTTTGGCCTGCCACAGTAGAATAGTGTTAGAGGAACTGGGGGTGGAGGTTTAGTTGCATGAGAGGGAAAATTACTAGTCACAACAAATTCCCTTCTTAGAGCCCAAGGTCATCTTTGGTTCTGCATCAACGGAAGTAAAGAGGAGGTCGGTGGGATGTGGGATGAACGTTAACCTGGGCGGGGAACTGGAAGGAAGTTAGTATCGGGATGACAATGGCGTGACCAACACGGCTCTGATAATAAATCGACCCACGGATGAGAGAAATGAGAGAGATGCTATTTGGGGCGCTGACACCACCCAAGGACTTGGGGCAGCTTACAGCATATAAAAGAGAAAAACAATATATATGGTATAGGGTCCCTTGCCTTGAGCAGAGGGTCGGACCCCACCTGTTCTTCTACGTTCCGTGTTCTAAATACAGTGTTCCCTCGATTTTCGCGGGTCCGAACTTCGCGAAAAGTCTATACCACGGTTTTTCAAAAATATTAATTAAAAAAATACTTTGCGGTGTTTTCCCCTATACCACGGTTTTTCCCGCCTGATGGCGTCATATGTCATCGCCAAACTTTCGTCCACCTTTAATAAATATTTTTAAAATAAACTTTAATCAATAAACATGGTGAGTAATAATCTAAATGGTTGTTAAGGGAATGAGAAATTGCAGTTTAGGGGTTTAAATTGTTAAGGGAAAGCTTGGGATACTGTCCATAGCCAAAAATGGTGTATTTACTTCCGCATCTCAACTTTGTGGAAATTTGACTTTCGCGGGCCGTCTTGGAACGCATCGCCCGCGAAAGTCAAAAGTCAAAGGCCAGTAAGGGGCGTACATAAGTGCCCTGGTGTGCCTTTCGTCCCCTGTCCAATGGTCTTTCCTTTCTTTCACCTATCTTATATATTCTCTTCCTTTCATATATCCTCTCCTCTAAGTTCACTTTCACCCTCTTTTATATTATCACATGTCTATCTTTCTTCCTATGTATTTGTGTATTGGACAAATGAATAAATAAAATAAATAAAATAAAGTCAAGGGAACCCTGTATTCCCTTCACCTCCTCCCTCCCCAAGCCAAGGAAACTTTTTGCTCACCTGTAGGACACCCTCATAGAGCTCTAGGAGAAGGTAGTCCTTTTGTCCAGCGGCCAAGAAGAGAACAGCGCTGTTATGTCTGGTGACAAACTCCATGTGAAGATGGATGGAGCTGTAGCTGTGAGGCCCAGGGATCTCCACATAGTCGTCTCCAAAGAAGGACACTGAAAAAGAAGCAACGTTGAGAGAGATGTTCCTCACTCCAACAATTTATCAAAGGGAAGAGAAAAACAGATGGTTTGGACAATTAATTTTTTGGGGGGTAAGTCCAGGGAGAATATTTCCTGCAAATGCAATGGGGGAACTGATTTTATTTTATTTTTTGGTTGGCTGGAGGAAAATTAGGAAAACCGCCAGGAGGTAAACCTTGCAGTACCAGTCACAGACACTAGATGGGGAGATAGGTCCATGTCAACTATGAAGACCAGTTTCTTGAATGCTCAGCGCTTTCAACTCCAAATATAAATTAGCTATTGGTGAAACCTATTTATTAGTTGATTGGATTTACAGTCTATGAAACCCAGCTCTTGATTGATTGGTAGATTGGTTGATCAGGTTATTTATTTTATTTATTTTATTTATTTTATTTATTTTATTTATTTTATTTATTTTATTTATTTTATTTATTTTATCTATTTTATCTATTTTATCTATTTTATTTATTTATTTATTCAATTTTTATGCCGCCCTTCTCCTTAGACTCAGGGCGGCTTACAACATGTTAGCCATAGCACTTTTTTAACAGAGCCAGCCTATTGCCCCCAACAATCTGGGTCCTCATTTGACCCACCTCGGAAGGATGGAAGGCTGAATCAACCTTGAGCCGGTGATGAGATTTGAACCGCTGACCCTCAGATCCACAAGTCAGCTTCAGTGGCCTGCAGTACAGCACTCTACCTGCTGCGCCACCCCGGCTCAATATTGGTGAAACCTATTTATTAGTTGATTGGATTTGCAGTCTATGAAACCCAGCTCTTGATTGATTGGTGGATTGGTGGATTGGTTGATAGGTTTACTTATTTATTTATTTTATTTATTTTATTTATTTTATTTATTTTATTTATTTTATTTATTTTATTTATTTTATTTATTTTATTTATTTTATTTATTTTATTTATTTTATTTATTTTATTTATTTTATTTATTTTATTTATTTTATTTATTTTATTTATTTTATTTATTTTATTTATTTTATTTATTTTATTTATTTTTTTGATTGATTGATTGATTGATTGATTTGATTTGATTTCTATGCTGCCCTCCTCCTGAGGCTCAGAGTGGCTCACAACAAGGCAAATACAAAACATACAAGAAATCTAAGATTAAAATATACTCTGAAAACCTCAGCGATTGGTTAGGTCCCACAGTGTCGGCCTTCTCCAGGTCCCGTCAACTAGACAATGTCGTCTGGCGGGACCTAGGTGAAGAGCCTTCTCTGTGGGTTGGCAATATATTGGCTGCAGGTGTTGCAGACTGCCACAAGATGGAGCTAAGGTCCATAGTTTATTTCTCAGAGTCACCTTCTCTGATTCTCTTTGTCTAGGCTACTCACTGTTAATGGCTATTCACTGGTAGGTTAGCTCTACAATCTCTCTGTATTGTAGTTATGTATATCAGCTAAAATGTGTTTAGGCTTGATATCTTTGTTTGCTGATTATGACAAAGACAAATGGTAAGATAGACGATGTACTTAGTAATATTTGGATTGTTATTCTGACTTATTAAGCGTATGACTTTAGACTGTTTATCTGAATATGCTATCTCTCAAAGTAAACTTTAATTCAAGGTAGTATATCTAGGTGTGGCTGAGTAGTTATTCACAACTAATCTCTATCTAAACATTTCTGTGTGTGCAAGGTAAACAAGGATTACTCTGCTCATACATTAACAGAGTTGAAGTCCACACACCTTAAAGTTGCTTAGGTTGAGAAACATTGTCCCAGGCAATTGACTATCCAACCTTGGCTTGAAAGTTTGAGCCTTGGAACCTCCACAAATGCAGGAGAAATGGTTTTCTAGCCCCTCCGCAATTAACTACACCCTGTCCACTAATGCCCAGCTATTGTCTCTGAAGAAGAGAAGAGCTTTATGCTTCCTCTGTCTGCAAGATTTCCAACAGATCAGGGAGAACAGAATCACAGGGAGAAGGGACAGACTACAAAAAGAAAAAATCATTTCAAGAGTGGCTGTGCTAACTGTACAGCTTCTTGGTCAGATTCCAGGCAGAAGGAGGACAAAGGACCAATCCCTTCTCTTTCTATTTAAGGATTCACAGAAGAAATTAATTCTATTTACATCCGATGCTGCAGATTTACTCAAACATGCATTTTAGTGCCAATATTGTGACATGGAACGCAATTAGCTTTTTGGAAGCCACACTTTTCTCAGTTGTGTACTCTAATTGCCCAACATTAAAGAATGTGCAGATTTTGGATGACGGGGGAATTCTGGGAGTTGAAGTCTATTTATCTTAAAGCTGCCAAGGTTAAGGAAAGACTAGCCTAGATTCCATCCACCTTTGGCCCCTTCAAAAAATTCAAGGCTTGTTTGCAAGATACTACTTGGGCAAAGTTCCTCCTCCATCTCCTCCTCCTC
The DNA here is from genome assembly GCF_031021105.1 of Erythrolamprus reginae. Classification (NCBI taxonomy): domain Eukaryota; kingdom Metazoa; phylum Chordata; class Lepidosauria; order Squamata; family Dipsadidae; genus Erythrolamprus; species Erythrolamprus reginae. Next base: position 2,731,199 of record NC_091959.1, read on the forward strand.
CTCCTCCCCTTCCTCCTCCTTCAAATTTTCACTCCCTTCTATCACTGATTAGGTTACCTACAAGGTGTATCTGGAAAGTAAGATAACAAGGCACGTAGCTGTCATGGGGCTTGTTTGTGGTGGAAGTTGGTATGACTATTGTGTAGCGGGAAGCCAGCAGAAGATAACAAGCAGTGCCAGTGGTCAGTAGATCATCCACTGGCATTGTGGTTAAGGTTGGAGATGAGCGTCCTCATTCTGTTTCCCACCAAGTGCAAAGTGAGCACTGTAATGCGCTACCTGAATGCTAAGGGCACGAATGCTTCTGCGATGAGGGCCCAAAGTCAACAAGACCCTGCCTGTTCTGCCGGGCTCTCTGGTAGGAGCCTCCCGAAAATTCAAGGGTACAAATTTCAGACACACACACACGTTTGAAAATTCAAAACAAAGTTCTTTATCACAAAATTCAAAAGAAACAAAGCACCCTTTGTATCTGGACCGGGAGTCACTGCTCACAGTCACTCATGCCCTCATCACCTCGAGGTTCGACTACTGTAATGCTCTCTACATGGGGCTACCTTTGAAGAGTGTTCGGAAACTTCAGATCGTGCAGAATGCAGCTGCGAGAGCAATCATGGGTTTCCCCAGGTATGCCCATGTTACACCAACACTCCGCAGTCTGCATTGGTTGCCGATCAGTTTCCGGTCACAATTCAAAGTGTTGGTTATGACCTATAAAGCCCTTCATGGCACCGGACCAGAATATCTCTGGGACCGCCTTCTGCCGCATGAATCCCAGCGAGCGATTAGGTCCCACAGAGTTGGTCTTCTCCGGGTCCCGTCAACTAAACAATGTCGTCTGGCAGGTCCCAGGGGAAGAGCCTTCTCTGTGGCGGCCCTGACCCTCTGGAACCAGCTCCCCCCGGAGATTAGAACTGCCCCCACCCTCCTTGCCTTCCATAAACTCCTTAAAACTCACCTCTGCCATCTGGCATGGGGGAATTGAGGCATTCCCCCTCCCTCCCCCGGGCCTATATAATTTATGTATGGTGTGACTGTGTGTATGAATGGTTTAATAATGTTTTTTTTAAAAATGTTTTTTAAATTTATTAGATTTGTTAGGAATTGTCTTATTGTATGCTGTGAGCCGCCCCGAGTCTACGGAGAGGGGCGGCATACAAATCTAATAAAATAAATAAATAAATTGCAAAGAGCATTCATCCCAAAACAACCTTGTAGGCTGTACAATTCCCTTAATCAGTCCTTAAGTACTTAGCTAAGCAGCTGTGAAGAAACGTCACAGCCCTCCTTCTTCCAACGAAGTGAGACACACACACTTTGCTCTGCTTTGGTTTCAAAGGCGTGAAAAATCAACAAACAAAGTTCGGAAAACAGCAAGGCAGGATCCTGAAGAACTGCGATCAGATAATCTTCCACAACGGCCAAACCAACACGCTGCTATTTGTAGCAGCATCTCTAATTATTGGAGCCCCACCCAAACACAGGTGGCCTCTCTTATCTCCTGTAATATGTCCTCAATTGGTCTCTTCTACGCATAACTCTACGCCTGCGTGGGTCCAAGACTTCCGCATCCGAATCGACTGAAGATAATGGAGATTGGCTTCCTGGGCTGTGTGCCAAGCCCCCCTCTTCCAAGTCACCCCCACCGTCTTCTTTGTCCGAGGAAACTGCACTACCTGACTCTGTCGGCAATAAAACAGGCCTATGCCGTGTTGATGTTTCCCCTGCATCCACCTCCACATTCCTTGGGGCAGGAGCTGGGCCAGAGCCAGCCACAACACTGCCTATCCTTTTGTAATGAAATTGGGGAAAAAGTGTCTCCCAGCATATTAACGGGAAAATTATAGTATGTGTTACATGTTGGTTTTCTATGTTTAATAATTTCCAGAGATGCTGATTTCTGAAAACAATTCTATTGGGCCCCCAGTAATTGCTTCTGTGAGTATTTTGTCATTTTGGTCTCATTCCAGGTTTTAACTAAGGCATATCTTCATTTCTGAGAATTGTATCTTTCATTTTAGGAAAAATAGACTCCCACATTTATTCTTCGCCTGTCCTCTTTACAATCCCAGGAACAAATAGAATTTGAGAAGAACATTACATTTAAAAAGCCATTTTTAAAATGTATAAGAGACAGCGAAAGCAAATGATTTCTCCTTTAATAAATGCTCATTGTCTACATTCAACCACTCTGGTATAAAGCTGACAAGCTCATTTATTGATTTCCAGCATGTATTAGAGGAAGCACTGCAAACAGTATGAAATGGATGCGGGGAAATTTGAAGCCATTATGTCTATATGTACTGACTTCATATCAGATCAAATGCAAACTGCATATATCAAACGCCCGATAAAAATTACAACTCACTAGGAATCCAGCCAAGGGCTGTCGTTTGCAGTTCATGCTTTTTTTCAAGGTGGCTGGCAAGCCAAGATCCATTTTTCTCATTCATCTTCATAGCCACAGTCAACATAATGATAATGACCCTTATTCTGGCCATGGGTCAGTGTTGTGGTTAGCTCTGGCCCAGCTCCTGCCCCAAGGACTATGGATGTGAGGGAGACATCCACATGCTGCAGGCCTGTTTTGCCCCTGGTGGAATCTGATGATGAAGGCTCCTCTGACCAAGAAGACATGAGTGACAGGGAGGAGCAGACTCAGGGCGGCTAACAACAGCAATAAAACATTATATAACAAAATCCAATACTCAAAACAATTAAAAACCCATTCTATAAAAACCAATCATACATACATAAATATTGTAAAGGCCTAGGGGGAAGTGTATCTCAGTTCCCCCATGCCTGGCGGCAGAGGTGGGTTTTAAGCAGCTATCGAAAGGCAAGGAGGGTGGGGGCAACTCTAATCTCTGGGGGGAGTTGGTTCCAGAGGGCCGGGGCCGCCACACAGAAGGCTCTTCCTCTGGGTCCCACCAAGCGACATTGTTTGGTTGATGGGACCTCGAGAAGACCCACTCTGTGGGACCTAACTGGTCGCTGGGATTCGTGCGGCATGTCTTGTTACATATTTCATGACCTGATCAATTATCTTGTTGTGCCTTTATGATCAGCTCAAAATTCGGTGTCTCATATACCCAATCAGACCTCAAATTGTTTGCACTCGCTTTCCAGATTCCAAGAATATTGTCCAACCTTGGAGAGAATAGAATTTGGCTCGTAGGTCACTTTTTCCTGAAAATGAGCCTCAACAGTGATCGCAGGGAGTGATAACTAGTCTTTTTAGGGCTGTTGTGTGGTCCTTTTTCTCCCCCGTCTCCAAATTACTAGCTCCCAAAGTTACAACTAGTTCTTATTCCCAGCTTCAAACCTCCGTTAGATCTTTCTGCTTCATTGGAGCATGTGATGAGTATTGGCAGGGCAATCAGACAGAAGAAACCATGCAATGTTTTCCAAGCTCCCAATTTGCACGAACGATAGTGACAATGCCGTAGCTTTCCCTTGCAATCTTTCCTTAACGTCGGCAGTTTGAAGTTGGTTGGACTTCAATTCCCAGAAATCCTTAGCCATCACAGGTGAATGGAGTACAACGGTGGGTCGTTCCCGGTTTGGACCGATTCTTAGACCGGTAAGCGGTGGGAGGCTTTGCCCACCTACCTGGGATGCTTCTGTGAATGTGAGCGCACCCACGAACTGGTGGCCATCAAATTTGGAACCCACCACTGTCTGGAGAGTCCTGGATGATGAAGTCCATCAATCTTTTGCAGAATACAGCTGTGCAAGAAGTCATGCACATATATCTCCAGCAGTCAGTGGACTGTATTGGCTGCCAATTGATTTCTGGACATAAAGTGTTGGTTATGACCTATAAAGCCCTACATGGCATCGGACCAGATTACTTGTGGGACCGCTTCCTGCCGTTTGAATTTCAGTGACTGGTCAGGTCCCACCAAATCGGCCTTCTGCAGGTCCCGTCAACCAGACAATGTCAGTTGGTGAGGCCAAGGGGAAAAGGCTTCTCCCTGTCTTTTCCGGCCCTGTTTCCTCTCAGGAAATTCCTACGGAGGCCCCACAGAGGCTTCTCTCTGCCTTTTCCGGACCTGTTTCCTCCTAGGAGATTCCTAGAGAGGCCCCACAGAGGCTTCTCCCCACCTTTTCCAGTCCTGTTTCCTCCCAGGGGATTCCTAGAGAGGCCCCACAGAGGCTTCCCCCCAACTTTTCCGGCCCTGTTTCCTCCCAGAGGATTCCTAGAGAGGCCCCACGGAGGCTTCTCCCTGCCTTTTCTGGTTACAGTTTCGGAGGCTTGGATTTGTAAGTAGAAAATGGTTCTTGAGAAGAGTCAAAAAAATCTTGAACACCCAGTTCCTATCTAGAAAAGTTCGCAAGTAGAGGCGTTCTTAGATAGAGGTAGGTAGAGTTTAGAAATTCCATTTCCCCCTATTGCATAAATTCATTTTCTGTAGCATCTCTTGACTTGCAAACAGGTCAACAACAATATCCCCCATAGATAGATATGGTTCATGACCCTTCAACATGGACCCCAAAGAGTTGGACAGTCTATAAGTCGAAATAATAAATAAATGAACATCGGCCCTTCTTTGCTTTTCAAAACTTCCCTCTATTGTATTTCGAGAACAGAGATTATTTGCCTCTCAAACTCCGGGAAAGATGGAGAGGTGGACGAAGAAGAGAAAGGAATCTTGCAAGAGACTGAGAAAACTCGTCCAGGATTCTTGTGTGTTTGATTGCCATTGTGTGTTGTTTTGTCTCCAAACAATGAACAGCCAGTGCCAGCGTGGGCTTCATTCGTACTGTTAGAAGCAGCTCATCCAAAAGAGGCAGAGGGAGCAAAGAGGAACTCCCGAGACTAGGAACAAAGAAATTAAATCCTTTGAAATAGTTTTTAAGCCGCTCCACTCAAATCAATGGCTCCCCACCCACAATAAATGCAGATCAGAACAGCAGAAAGGAAACTGAGGCAAAGAGAGAGAGAAAGAGACTTACTTGAAAGGCAACAGAGAGGATGCGTTGGCTAACTTTTATGTTATTAATTGTTAATTAATTTGATTAATGAATTATGCATGAATTGCCTAATGGACCCTAGCAGGCATCTAGTCATTTCCTACCCTAAATCTTAGTCACTGCTTCCTGTAGCGCAAGACTGGGGAGGCGGTATTATCTAACCGCTTTGGACTAAAATTCCAAAATTTATTTTTTTAAGAAAGAAAAAATATTATTATTTTTTTTAAAAAAGGATCTCTTCTTGCTGTTTCCAAATCCAACATAGCTACCCATAAGATGGGCTGCATAAATATTATTTCTGCCATCCCAACCGATACAAGAATGGATGGAGAGCAATGCCATAAGTTAAATTAAGACAGCCACATGGACCATGTTGCTAGTCAGTAATGAATCCACTAGGACCAAAGGATGGAATCCAGTTGGGATCTTTGAATCTGCTGGAAGAGTTGGTGGAATTATTACAAGGGGTCACAGATGGAGTAAAATCTTCAACTCAGTTTGATGGGTTGGTCCATCCATGAGCTTTCCTGTAGAAAAGCACAGGATGTTTTTCTACAGGAAAAACAGTTGGGATGGCACAGTGGTTAGAGTGCAGGACTGTAGGCTACTTCAGATAACTGCTAGCTGTGGTTCAGCAGTTCAAATCTCACCACCGACTCAAGGTTGACTCAACCTTCCCTCCTTCCGAGGTGGGTCAAATGGGGACCCAGATGTGTGGAGCAGCTGCCAAAAAAGCCAACACAGTTCTAGGCTACATTAACAGAGGGAGAGAATCAAGATCACGTGAAGTGTTAATTACCACTTTATCAGGCCTTGGTAAGTCATGATGTAAAAAGGATGTTGAGACTCTAGAAAGAGTGCAGAGAAGAGCAACAAAGATGATTAGGGGACTGGAGGCTAAAACCTAGGAAGAACAGTTGCAGGAACTGGGCATGGCTACTTTAATGAAAAGAAGGACCAGGGGAGACATGATAGCAGTCTTCCAACATCTCAGGGGTTGCCACAAAGAAGAAGGAGTCAACCTATTCTCCAAAGCACCTGAAGACAGAACAAGGAGCAATGGGTGGAAGAGAGAAGCAACTTAGAACTAAGGAGAAATTTCCTGACAGAACAATTAACTAGTGGAACTCCTTGCCTCCAGAAGTTGTGGATGCTCCAACACTGGAAGTTTTGAAGAAGATGTTGGATAACCATCTGTCTGAAATAGTGTAGGATCTCCTGCCCAAGCAGGCGGTTGGACTAGAAGACCTCCAAGATCTCTTCCAACTTGTTATTAGAAACATAGAAACATAGAAGATTGATGGCAGAAAAAGAAGATATTGTTATTGTATTATTATATTGTGCAGATTGTTGGGGACAAGAGGCTGATTCTGTAAACTGCTTAGGGAGGGCTGTAAAAGCACTAGCAAGTTGTATATAAGTCTAAATGCTGTTGCTCTTCCTTCCTTGCTTCCTTGCTTCCTTGCTTCCTTGCTTCCTGGCTTCCTGGCTTCCTGGCTTCCTTGCTTCCCTCCTTGCTTGCTTGCTTGCTTGCTTCCTTGCTTGCTTGCTTGCTTGCTTCCTTCCTTGCTTGCTTGCTTGCTTCCTTCCTTGCTTGCTTCCTTCCTTCCTTGCTTGCTTCCTTCCTTGTTTCCTTGCTTCCTTCCTTCCTTCCTTCCTTGCTTCCTTGCTTGCTTGCTTCCTTCCTTCCTTGCTTGCTTGCTTGCTTCCTTCCTTGCTTGCTTGCTTGCTTGCTTCCTTGCTTGCTTGCTTGCTTGCTTGCTTCCTTCCTTGCTTGCTTGCTTGCTTGCTTGCTTCCTTGCTTGCTTGCTTCCTTGCTTGCTTGCTTGCTTCCTTCCTTCCTTGCTTGCTTCCTTGCTTGCTTGCTTGCTTGCTTGCTTGCTTGCTTCCTTGCTTGCTTCCTTCCTTGCTTCCTTGCTTCCTTGCTTCCTTGCTTCCTTGCTTCCTTGCTTCCTTGCTTCCTTGCTTCCTTGCTTCCTTGCTTCCTTGCTTCCTTGCTTCCTTGCTTCCTTGCTTCCTTGCTTCCTTGCTTCCTTGCTTCCTTGCTTCCTTGCTTCCTTGCTTCCTTGCTTCCTTGCTTCCTTGCTTCCTTGCTTCCTTGCTTCCTTGCTTCCTTGCTTGCTTGCTTCCTTGCTTCCTTGCTTCCTTGCTTCCTTGCTTCCTTCCTTCCTTCCTTCCTTGCTTCCTTCCTTCCTTCCTTCCTTGCTTGCTTGCTTGCTTCCTTCCTTCCTTGCTTGCTTGCTTGCTTGCTTGCTTCCTTGCTTCCTTCCTTCCTTGCTTCCTTCCTTCCTTCCTTGCTTCCTTGCTTGCTTCCTTGCTTGCTTGCTTGCTTGCTTGCTTGCTTGCTTGCTTCCTTGCTTCCTTGCTTCCTTGCTTGCTTGCTTGCTTCCTTCCTTCCTTGCTTCCTTCCTTCCTTCCTTCCTTGCTTGCTTGCTTGCTTCCTTCCTTCCTTCCCGCTTCCCGCTTAGGGAGGGCTGTAAAAGCACTAGGAAGTGGTATATAAGTCTAAATGCAATGCTATTACTATTTTAACAGGGCAGTTCCAGCTGGTAAACAGAAGAATGACCAGGCTTTTGAGGAAGGACCAGGGGATGAGTTTAGGTTTTTGTCTGTGTTTGGGAGTGTGAGAGAAAACCGAGAGGGCAGGTGTGCCAGAGGAATTCAGCGGCGTGTGCAAGATTTTATTAAAAGAATTCCTCAATTACCTATGAGCGCACAACGGAGCATTTCTCACCCTGAAAGGGGCCATCTGTCCTCGTCCGTTTCTGGCTGCAGCCGCACCGTTTTCTTAAGGGAGAAAAACACGTTGGGGAATCGACCTCCTTGCTGTGCTGAACAGCCGGGGCCTTGTCTGCTTGTGTTTGTGGAACGGGTTGGGAGCTAAACCACCGCACGGTTTCCTGAGGGCGAAGGCCAAACTGAAGGCTGCTTTCAGAGAAGATGGCATTCCACCATGGCCAATGAGACAGCTTCCTTCTCCTCTGCTCTCCTCTCCTCTTCTACCCTACCCTACCCTCCTTCTCTTCTTCTCTCCCCTATCCTATCCTCCTTCTCTTCTCTTCTCTTCTCCTCTCCTCTCCCCTCTCCTCTCCTCTTCTTCTCTCCCCTATCCTATCCTCCTTCTCTTCTCCTCTCCTCTCTCATCTCCTCTCCTCTTCTCTTCTTCTCTCCCCTACCCTATCCTCCTTCTCTTCTCTTCTCTTCTGTTCTCTTCTCTTCTCTTCTCTTCTCCTCTCCTCTCCCCTCTCCTCTTCTTCTCTCCCCTATCCTATCCTCCTTCTCTTCTCTTCTCTTCTCTTCTCTTCTCCTCTCCTCTCCTCTCCCCTCTCCTCTTCTTCTCTCCCCTATCCTATCCTCCTTCTCTTCTCTTCTCCTCTCCTCTCCTCTCTCATCTCCTCTCCTCTTCTCTTCTTCTCTCCCCTACCCTATCCTCCTTCTCTTCTCTTCTCTTCTCCTCTCCTCTCCCCTCTCCTCTCCTCTTCTTCTCTCCCCTATCCTATCCTCCTTCTCTTCTCCTCTCCTCTCTCATCTCCTCTCCTCTTCTCTTCTTCTCTCCCCTACCCTATCCTCCTTCTCTTCTCTTCTCTTCTGTTCTCTTCTCTTCTCTTCTCTTCTCCTCTCCTCTCCCCTCTCCTCTTCTTCTCTCCCCTATCCTATCCTCCTTCTCTTCTCTTCTCTTCTCTTCTCTTCTCCTCTCCTCTCCTCTCCCCTCTCCTCTTCTTCTCTCCCCTATCCTATCCTCCTTCTCTTCTCTTCTCCTCTCCTCTCCTCTCTCATCTCCTCTCCTCTTCTCTTCTTCTCTCCCCTACCCTATCCTCCTTCTCTTCTCTTCTCTTCTCCTCTCCTCTCCTCTCCTCTCTCATCTCCTCTCCTCTTCTTCTCTCCCCTATCCTATCCTCCTTCTCTTCTCCTTCTCTTCTCTTCTCCTCTCCTACCCTAACCTCCTTCTCTTCTCTTCTCTCCTGTTCTCTTCTCTTCCCTTCTATTTCCCTTCTCTTTCCCCTTCCCCTCCCCTCCTCTCACTCCCCCTGCCAGTTGCACTAGGGAAAAAAAGGATGACAGCAGGAATAGGACCCACTTCAGAACAGGTGACTCAAGGTTTCTTCCAAATTTCTCTCCCCCCCCCGTTTTTTTACTTTGGGGAAGAAAAGAACGCCTCCCTCCGTTATATGCAGACAAAGGAGCATCCTGATTGCTGGATTGTGGATCTCAGTGTTTTTCCAAGCCAAGATGGAATTCTCAAAGGGAAACGGGATGGAGGGAAAGAGAGGAACAACTGCATTCCTGAGCACATCTGGCTTGACGGAGTCCATGATTTCTGGGACTTGTATGCTTGTTTGTACGATTCTTACCGGGCAAGTAAAATAAAAGAAGGAGAAGCAGAAATATTTTGGAGGAATCCTAACCAATCATTCATGGTTTTCATAGGTCCTATGGACTTGGGAGGGCTTTGCATTTCCAGGGGAGAGGGGCGATCTAGTGTTGGCCCCCCAACCAGCTTTGTTTCGTGGCTGTTCTTTTAAGAGGAAGCTATTGGTTCCAGTCCCTCCCACACACCCTCTTCCATGCATGAATGGAAGCAAGAGTTTGGGATCCAAGGAGGACCTTAGAAGATAGAAAAAAACCTTGGTCTACTCCAAGCCAGCTGTGCATGAGGTCAAATTTTTCCAAGAGGCAGGCCCAGATGGATGGAAGACGCCTGATCCTTCCCATTTATTTTTTTGCAGCAGTAGGATGTGACACTGGAGAGCAGAGAACGAAAAGCAGTGGGTGAACGCGGAGAAATTGTCTTGCATTTTTCTCTCCAAGATCCATCCCGTCCATCAGATGAGTTTCGGAAACGGGTCAACGGTAGAGCGCCGAGGAGACTGGGAAAAATCCTCCCTCAGCCCTTCAAGGTTGAGATCCCTCCAAGGATCTGTAGCCTTCTTGGCTTCTGACCCTTCCAGTCCAAACAAGACCACCTTGAAGGACCTCTTCCCAGAATCTTATTCATGATCTTATTCTCTTCATTCTCTACATCAATGATCTCTGTGAAAGCAACTGTGTTCTTTTTGCCGACAATGTGAAACTTTTCAACACCACTGATAACACACTCACCCTCCAAAAAGACCTGGACTTTGTCTCAGACTGGTCTAACACCTGGCAACTTCAAATATCAACCAACAAATGCTCTACCCTCCACATTGGCAAAAAGAATCCTAACTGCACATACGAACTGAATAAACAATCTCTCACTGTTAACCCACATTCTGTAAAAGACCTTGGAATACTAATATCAAATGACCTAAGTGCTAAAGCCCACTGCAACAATATCGCCAAAAAAGCCTCTAGAGTTGTTAACCTGATCCTACGTAGCTTCTGCTCAGGCAATCTCACTCTACTCACTAGAGCCTACAAAACTTTTGCCAGACCCATCCTAGACTACTGCTGATCTGTCTGGAACCCATACCACATCTCAGACATTAACACCTTTGAAAATGTCCAAAGATATTTCACCAGAAGAGCCCTTCAGAATATCCTACGAAAATAGACTTACAATCCTGGGCCTAGAAAGCCTAGAACTATGGCGCCTAAAACATGATTTGAGTATTGCCCACAAGATCATATGCTGCAACGTCCTACCAGTCAATGACTACTTCAGCTTCAACCGCAACAACACAAGAGCACGCAACAAATTCAAACTCAATATGAACCGCGCCAAACTTGACTGTAAAAAATATGATTTCAACAATCGAGTTATCGAAGAATGGAACTCATTACCGGACTCAATTGTGTCAACCCCTAACCCCCAACATTTCTCCCTTAGACTCTCCACGATTGACCTCTCCAGGTTCCTAAGAGGCCAGTAAGGGGCGTACATAAGTGCACTAGTGTGCCTTTCGTCCCCTGTCCAATTGTCTTTCCTTTCTTCCAACTATCCTATATATTCTCTTCCTTTCATATATCCTCTCCTCTAAGTTCACTTTCACCCTCTTTTATATTATCACATGTCTATCTTTCTTCCTATGTATTTGTGTATTGGACAAATGAATAAATAAATGAATAAATAAATGAGTGATATTCCTAGGGATGATCTGTCATCAGTGATGGTTGGAGGATTTCTCTTGGAGCTGGAGACCTTCAAGATTCATCTGTTTGGAAGCTCTGCCCACAAATCTGGGTGGAGAATTCTGAAAGACCATTTGTGGGCAATCTGAAGTCTAGAAACCAGAAAGGGTGGTGTCGGTGGTACCCACCTTCAGTGGAGACAGAAGAGGCTCTGAGACCCTCCTTTAAATTACATTTTTCCCCCAGATCTCCGGTTCCGCTTCAATACGTCTTCTTTAGACTCAGGAACGGATTCCCTCCCATTTTCTACACATATGCAAAAAGACTCAATTATGTATAAACCCCACCAGGGACCACTCGGAGTCTCCTACAGCTGCAACATTTTTTAAAAAGGGGTCTTTTCATTCCCTGATTTTAGCTCGGCTGCAGAAAAAGTATGAAGTTAAGAAAGGAGAAGCTTGTTTAAAATGTGTAATATTAAGGGGGGTGTTAACTGCCCCCCCTGACTAATATAAACAATCTTTACTGGGCCTTTTTCTCCAAAGTGCAAATTAACCATGAACGTTTGCTGGCTTCAGCAGAGTTTTTCAAACTTCTGGAAGAGAAAGGTGGCATCAAAAATCTCCATCCCTTAAGCCTTTTCCCCCACTTCATTTTGCAAAGGTTATGGATATCAATAGAGAGGTTAGCTAGACAGCTATCTTTATTTAGATAAAGATATAGATAGCTTTATCTATATCTTTATCGATATAGGTAGCAGAGGTGGATTCTTCCCAGTTCGGTCTGGTTTACATAGAAACATAGAAGACTGACGGCAGAAAAAGACCTCATGGTCCATCTAGTCTGCCCTTATACTATTTCCTGTATTTCATCTTAGGATGGATCTATGTTTATATTCAGTTCCTGTGGATTTACCAACCACGTCTGCTGGAAGTTTGTTCCAAGGATCTACTACTCTTTCAGTGAAATAATATTTTCTCACGTTGCTTTTGATCTTTCCCCCAACTAACTTCAGATTGTGTCCCCTTGTCCTTGTGTTCACTTTCCTATTAAAAACACTTCCCTCCTGAACCTTATTTAACCCTTTAACATATTTAAATATTTCGATCCTGTCCCCCCTTTTCCTTCTGTCCTCCAGACTCTACAGATGGAGTTCATTCAGTCTTTCCTGATACGTTTTATGCTTAAGACCTTCCACCATTCTTGTAGCCCGTCTTTGGACCCGTTCAATTTTGTCAATATCTTTTTGTAGGTGAGGTCTCCAGAACTGAACACAGTATTCCAAATGTGGTCTCACCAGCGCTCTATATAAGGGGATCACAACCTCCCTCTTCCTGCTTGTTATACCTCTAGCTATGCAACCAAGCATCCTACTTGCTTTTCCTACCTCCCGACCACACTGCTCATTCATTTTGAGACTGTCAGAAATCCCTACCCCTAAATCCTTCTCTTCTGAAGTTTTTGCTAACACAGAACTGCCAATACAATACTCAGACTGACGATTCCTTTTCCCCAAGTGCATTATTTTACATTTGGAAACATTAAACTTTGCCTGAACCAGTAGCAACCTGTTGGTGATGTCATGATTACGTCACATAACCAGTTTGACCAGTGCTGGTCCATGGGTACTGCCATCTTTTCATTTAATTTAAACTAAAACTAAAATTTTTATTTTTTTCTCTTTTCCACATGTACAGAAGCTAAGTTTCCAGTCCTGCGCGTGCATCGCTATCTTGTTTTTGGCTTTTTTTGGGGGGGGATTTTTTTTTAAAAAAAATCGGCACTACGCATGTTTGTGGCATGAGAGGAAGCCAACTGGCATCAAGGTAAGTAAGAACCCCCCCCTGATAGGTAGGTGGATAAATCGGTTAATAATAATAATAATAATAATAATAATAATAATAATAATAACAACAATAATAATAATTATTATTATTATCATTATCATTATCATTATCATTATCATTATCATTATCATTATCATTATCATTATCATTATCATTATCATTATCATTATCATTATCATTATCATTATCATTATTTAGATTTGTATGCCGCCCCTCTCCGTAGACTCGAGGTGGCTCACAACACAATAAAACAGTTAATAACAAATCTAATAATTTAAAATTTTAAAATATTTTAAAAACCCCATTATTAAGCAGACATACGTACAAACATACCATACATAAATTATATAGGCCCGGGGGAGATATCTCAATTCCCCCATGCCTGATGGCAAAGGTGGGCTTTAAGGAGTTTATGAAAGGCAAGGAGGGTGGGGGCAGTTCTAATCTCTGGGGGGAGCTGGTTCCAGAGAGTCGGGGCCGCCATAGAGAAGGCTCTTCCCCTGGGGCCCGCCAGACGACATTGTTTAGTTGACGGGACCTGGAGAAGGCCCAGTCTGTAGGACCTAATCAGTCGCTGGGATTCGTGCGGCAGAAGGCGGTCTCGGAGATATTCTGGTCCGACGCCATGAAGGGCTTTATAGGTCATAACCAACACAATAGATTGATTGATTGATCGATTTAGATTGTGATGACTCAGATATGGATATATAGATCTGGATACATCTATAGCTATATTTAGCTATATATATAGCTATATAAATCACAGGAGTCCAGGAGCGAACAGAAGCAAGCCTTTAATTGCAGACTTTGATCAAAGAGCCAACTCAAGTCCAACATCCAAATCTAAGAAGGCTACTTACGTTTTCATACATCCATTTTTATACGTTACAGAAAACATGTTTGTCTCCCAGTATTCTGGAACCTCCCATTCCATCATGACACTATTCATACATGTTTAGTTGGTTCTATTTGTATGCCGCCCAACTCCCTAAGGACTCTGCATAGACTGTACAATTGTGTACACTGTACGTTTAGACACAACCAACCCCAGACAGTGTTTCCAACCTGTCCTGCTGGATAACAAGGCTGGCATTCAGGATTATGAAGAAGCTTACTGAAGAAGGGTGGGAATCCCATGGCAGGACATAGACCGGATGGAGTCCTGCCCCACTAAAAGGTTGGTAAACTTTTGGCCAACCAATTTGTCTCCCTGCACAAATGTCCCAGATGATTTAGAATAGAATAGAATTCTTTTTTAAAAAATTTTTATTAAGACAAGACAAGATACCAATAGAATAGAATAGAATAGAATGGAATGGAATGGAATGGAATGGAATAGAATAGAATAGAATAGAATAGAATAGAATGGAAGAGAAGAGATTTCTTTATTGGCCAAGTGTGATTGGACACACAAGCAATTTGGTGCATCTGCTCTCAGTGTACATAAAATAAAAAGATGCATTTGTCAAGAATCATGTGGTACAACACTTAATGATTGTTCCAGGGGTCAAATAAGCAATGAAGAAACAATCGTTATTAATAAAAATCTTAGGATACAAGCAACAAGTTACAGTCATACAGTCCTGGTATTTGCTCCAAGGGGAAAAAAAACCCTTTCCTCTCTCTCTCTCTCACACACACAAAACACCGGTTTTTTCTTCCCCTCTGTTGCAGGAATGAACAATTCCCTTCTTTTGCTCAGTGTGTAAATCAAACTGTTGCAATAATAATTATAACAAAATCCACTCCATGTGTGTTTCTGACTAGCAATAACAGGGTTTTTTTTGCTGTGTGTTTTTTTTTTCTTGCTCAGAGCAAAATTTTGATTTGGCAGTTTGGATTAGAGAGACAAAGACCCCCATTTATTGGAGAAAGAGACCTCGAGAGGCTTGGTTGGAAAAGCCAAGACTCCCCTCCCTTCCCCGAGACGGGTGGGCTCTAAAGCTGATCTTATGTTAAATGTGTTGGAAAGAGACTTCGTGGAAGCAGACCAGCCGATCCTGTGCAAAGGTCTCTTCAACATCTTGCGGAAGAATGCAGTGTCTTTCAGCAATCTCTGAGAGCATCTGCACCAAAGACAAATTCCTTGTGTGTCCAATCACACTTGGCCAATAAAGAATTCTATTCTTATTTTTTTATTTTTTTATTTTTTATTTTTTATTTATTTATTTATTTATTTATTTATTTATTTATTTTGTCCAATACACAATGAGAGTTTTAGTGGGTATATATCTATATACACATAGTAAAATACATGATGAAGGTTATAGAGGAGATACTCATAGTAAAATATATCTAAGAAATAATAGAAAAGAAGATATAGGAATAGAACATATCAATGAAAGAATAGAAGAAGAGATATAGGAATAGAAGAAAGGTATAGGAGATATAGGAGAGCAATAGGACAGGGGACGGAAGGCACTCTAGTGCACTTGTACTCGCCCCTTACTGACCTCTTAGGAATCTGGAGAGGTCAACCGTAGATAATCTAAGGGTAAAGTGTTGGGGGTTTGGGGATGACACTATGGAGTCCGGTAATGAGTTCCACGCTTCGACAACTCGGTTACTGAAGTCATATTTTTCACAGTCAAGTTTGGAGCGGTTAATATTAAGTTTAAATCTGTTGTGTGCTCTTGTGTTGTTGTGGCTGAGCTGAAGTAGTCACCGACAGGCAGGACGTTGCAGCATATGATCTTGTGGGCAATACTTAGATCATGTTTAAGGCATCTTTTCTATTCTATTCTATTCTATTCCACCATCCCAAACAAAATGAGCTCCAAAATCTTATCCAGAGAAAAACTCAAAATCTCTGCAGAAGTTTGGGGCTACAACCGATAAGCTCTCTTTTAGTGACAGAAGAAAACTTGTGTGCGGTCAAAAGGCAGATCCTGGCTTGGGCTGACGTCTGTCAAGAGCAGACCGCCTTCAAGCCAGGAAGAGATCTCCAGCATGCTGTCGAGTGGAACAAATGAGGATAAGTTTCGTCCTGTCAACGTCCTGCCTTGGAAACCGCTCCCCAAACATTTGGAAGCGACGGCTGAAGCTACACAAGGAGAGGGAAGCGAAGTCAGAGAAGGGAGAAGACGGCGTTTTTCTGAGTCTAAATGAAGGCTTTGTAGTGCGACTCAGCTGCGCTCACGATCTAAGCGCTGCCAGAGTGAATTTGGCTTGGAAAGACGATCGAGGCCCCACAGGATGTGGTTTCCAACTTCACCCGCTGCTCTTGGGCCCCCCCTCCTCTCTCCCGCTTTCTATTTTATGGTGTGGACATCCGGACTCCACCCCGACTCCTAGATTTCTCCATCCTGCGAGGAAGCTTCTGCAAAAAGGCATCTATCTCCAATGTGGACAGCAGATGAGGAATTATTTCTCCACTCACTTATTTCCTCCACTCGAAACAGAATACCCTACGAAACTAGACTTACAATCCTGGGTCTTGAAAGCTTAGAATTAAGACGCCTTAAACATGATCTAAGTATTGCCCACAAGATCATACGCTGCAATGTCCTGCCTGTCAAAGACTACTTCAGCGTCAACCACAGCAACACAAGAGCACACAACAGATTCAAGCTCAATATTAACCGCTCCAAACTTGACTGTAAAAAATACGACTTTAGTAATCGGGCTGTCGAAGCGTGGAACTCATTACCGGATTCTGTAGTATCATCCCCTAACCCCCAACACTTTACCCTTAGACTATCCACGGTTGATCTCTCCAGATTCCTAAGAGGTCAGTAAGGGGCGTACATAAGCGCACTAGAGTGCCTTCCATCCCCTGTCCTATAGTCTCTCCTATATCTCATATTTCCTCTCTACTATATCCTCTATAACCTTCATTGTGTATTATTGTGTAATGGAATGAATGAATGAATGAATGAATGAATGAATAAATAAATAAATAAATAAATAAGGTCTGCAGCCTCTCTGGCCTAAACCAATTTGGGGAGGGACCAACCAAGGTTGGTGGGCTTTCATTTGATTAGCAATAGCATTTAGACTTATGGGCAAAGTTAGGGAAGGAAGGAAGGAAGGAAGGAAAGAAGGAAGATAGCATTAGCATTTATACTTATATACCGCTTCAGAGTGCTTTTACAGCCCTCTCTAAGCGGTAAGCATATTTCCCCCAACAATCTGGGTCCTCATTTTACCCACCTTGGAAGGATGGAAGGTTGAGTCAACCTTGAGTCGGTGGTGAGATTTGATCTGTCAAACTGCTGGCAGCCGGTGATCAGCAGAAGTAGCTTGCAGTGCTGCACTCTAACCACTGCACCACCGAGGCTTTTATTAAAGATGTCCACATGGGGTAGGTTAGGTTGGGACTGTCCCAAAGGCAACTTCATGGCTGAAGAAGACAGGTTTGAAGCTGGGTGTCTCCAATCCTCCAAACCAATGTACCACTGAGGCTCATTTGATGAATTGGAGTGCCCGCTTTCACGGAACAGTGGGGAAAAAATGATCCTTCAATTGATTTTGCAAATTTTACAAATTAATCAATAGATTCTGTCAGACCGAGACTAGTTCTAAGTGGCTACTTTGTTGTTTCCTGCCTATAATACAGGAATCTCTCGAGACTGGTAGTTTTCACCTGGGAAAGACTAGATAAGGCTGGGGGGGGGGGTGGTCAGACCTTGCCCTGCTGTGTTTATTTAAGGAGTCTAAATAGTGATGAAATCCAAATATTTTTGTTACCGGTTCAGCGGGTGTGACTTGGTGGGCGTGGCTTGGTAGGTGTGGCTGGGGAAGGATATTGCAAAATCTCCATTCCCACCCCACTCTGGGGATAACCAGAAGTGGTATTTGCTGGTTCTCCAAACTACCGTGTTTTCCCGAAAATAAGACACTGTCTTATATTAATTTTTGCTCCAAAAGTTGTGCTACGTCTTATTTTCGGGGGGTGCCTTGTGTTTCTCAAATAAGGCAAATTCACAGGCAGAAAAGCTGACACCCCCAAAGAAAGTGTACCATACTGTACACTGATTACGGTACGGTACCTGTCAGTATGGCACCCACACACACAAACGACGGCACTTATATGGTACAACAGTATACTCCCGCTATTGCAGTTTCCGGCCACCAGAGGAACTACAGTCTACGCACTGTAGCGGAGACTGTAATGGCGGTGAGACAGCAGCAGACTGTGTCTGCTGTACTGGACGGTACAAAGTGATGGAAGGGGCCAGCAGGGGACGCCACCTTATTACGGTACCGCTATGAACAGCTTTGAATGGTACCGTATGTTTTCCCACCGTACCATATGTAAACTTGACTACGCCTTATTTTCGGGGGGTGCCTTATATTAGCAAATTCTGCAAAACCTCTGACATGGGTAGTGATTTCTGACAGTCTCAAAATGGGTGAGCAGTGTGGTCGGGCGGTAGGAAAAGCAAGCAGGATGCTTGGCTGCATAGCTAGAGGTATAACAAGCAGGAAGAGGGAGGTTGTGATCCCCTTATATAGAGCGCTGGTGAGACCACATTTGGAATAATACTGTGTTCAGTTCTGGAGACCTCACCTACAAAAAGATATTGACAAAATTGAACGGGTCCAAAGACGGGCTACAAGAATGGTGGAAGGTCTTAAGTATAAAACGTATCAGGAAAGACTTCATGAACTCCATCTGCATAGTCTGGAGGACAGAAGGAAAAGGGGGGACATGATCAAAACATTTAAATACGTTAAAGGGTTAAATAAGGTCCAGGAGGGAAGTGTTTTTAATAGGAAAGTGAACACAAGAACAAGGGGACACAATCTGAAGTTAGTTGGGGGAAAGATCAAAGGCAACATGAGAAAATATTATTTTACTGAAAGAGTAGCAGATCCTTGGAACAAACTTCCAGCCGACGTGGTTGGTAAATCCACAGGAACTGAATGTAAACATGCCTGGGATAAACATATATCCATTGTAAGATAAAATACAGGAAATAGTATAAGGGCAGACTAGATGGACCATGGGGTCTTTTTCTGCCGTCAGTCTTCTATGTTTCTATGTTTCTATGCCTTACTTTCGGGGTATGTCTTATTTTCGGGGAAACAGGGTAGTCAAAATTTCCACCACTGGTTTTCCTGCTGGATTTCACCTTGAGTCCAAACCAAATCCTTACTTGATCCCTCCTCTTGACTGGGTCGACTGCTCTCCAACAGATTCAGCGGCACCATATTCAATTGGGAAGAAAGCAATCGATAGAGAAATGCAGGCATCAATAAGAGGTTGATGTACTTGGGGCTGTTGCTTCCTCTTATGATATTCAATCAATGAGCATTAATACTCCAAGTATTAATTAAGTACCGTTGGTACTTAATTTCTGGAGAGGCAGCTTACAAGAGCTTTCCTTACCAAGAACAGCCAAGCTTTGCCATATCTGAAAAAAAGTGACAAATCTTATTATGCTTGACTCTCAAGGAAAGCTGCTGCCGGTAATTAGTAGAAGAGATGAATAAATGAGAGCTTAAAATTAGATTGCTTTTGTGCTGCCTGTTATGTCCAAACGTTGGCCAGAATGTTCAATCAAATTTCAGTTGAGTTCTAGGACAAGTAATTGTCTGTGCAGGAATGGAATTTTCTTTTTTTTAAATGCTTTTTTTTAAATGAAAGTTTTTGTATTTTTAAAACAATACACAATCTTATTTACAGGTGAATCAGCATCTTGCATATACATTTTTATCTATATGTCTTTCACTATTTTTGTATATCTTGATGTTTTATTCCGACGTTTGTTCTGAATTCCTTTTTTTAGTCCATAAATACCATTTTATTTATTGGATTTATTTATTTATTGGATTTGTATGCCGCCCCTCTCCGCAGACTCACATAGTAGTCCAAATCTTTTTGATTGTTTAGTTCCATAGTCAGTCTGTCCATCTCTGCGCATTCGTATATATTCCTAATTATCTCTTTGTCCTCTGGTAGCTGTGGATTCTTCCATTTCCGCGCAAATACAATCCTTGCCGCTGTTATCATGTGCAGAATTAAATATTTTACATTTTTGGTATAGGACCCTTTCATAATACCTAGTAAAAAAGTTGAAGTGTATATTCTATTGTTATTTGTTGCAACCAATGACTCAATTTTTCCCCGTATTTTTTCATCTCTGGAATGGAATTTTCATGTGTCAAGATGGCGATGTGATGGGTCCCACCTACAATGTGTGAAGATGAGGTGGAGCTAGGATTGCCTGCCACTGCCATCTTGCCTTTATTGATTGATTGATTGATTGATTGATTGATTGTGTTGGAAGGGATCCCGTGGGTCTTCTAGTCCAACCTCCTGCTGGTGCAGGAGACTCTATACCAGTGATGGCGAACCTATTTCATGGGTGCCACAGGTGGCATGAGGAGCCATATCTGCTGGCACGAAAGCCGTTGCCCTAGCTCAGCTTCAACATGTGTGCCGGCCAGCTGATTTTTGGCTCACACAGATGCTCTGGATGGGCATTTTTGGCTTCCAAATAGTCTCTGGGAGGGGTGGAGGGCATTTTTACCTTCCCCCCAGCTCCAGGGAAGCCTTTGGGGCCCGGGGAGGGCAAAACATGAGCCTACTAGGCTCATCAGAAGTTGGGAAACAGGCCATTTCCAGCTCTCAGAGGGCCTTCGGGGGGGTGGAGGAAGCTATTTCTGCCCTCCCCAGGCTTTGAATTATGGGTGTCGGCACTCACACATGTGCAATAGCCTGCCTGCACACTCATTCAGCACCCAAGGGGGAGAAGGTTCACCATCACTGCCCTGTACCATCCCAGACATATGGCACTTCAATCTCTTCTTGAAGGTCTCCAGTGTTGGGGCTACCTTTGAAAAGTGTTCGGAAACTTCAGATTGTGCAGAATGCGGCCGCGAGAGCCATCGTGGGGCTCCCTAGATTCGCCCACGTTTCTGCAACACTCCGTGGCCTGCACTGGCTGCCGATCGGTTTCCGGTCACAATTCAAAGTCTTGGTCATGACCTTTAAAGCCCTACATGGCATTGGACCAGAGTACCTACGGAACCGCCTGTTACTGCACAAATTCCAGTGGCCGATAAGGTCCCACAGAGTTGGCCTTCTCCGGGTCCCGTCAACTAAACAATGTCATTTGGCGAGACCCAGGGGAAGAGCCTTCTCTGTGGCGGCCCCAGCCCTCTGGAATCAACTTTCCCCGGAGATTAGAACTGCCCCCACCCTCCTTGTCTTTCGTAAATTACTCAAGACTCACTTACACCGCCAGGCATGGGGGAGTTGAGACACCTTTCCCCCCAGGCTTTTTTATACTTTGTTTTATGTTTGGTATGAATGTGCTGTTTGGTTTTTAAATATATGATAGGGTTTTATATGCTTCTTTTAATATTAGATTTGTTTTGCTATAATATTGTTTTTATTGTTGGAGCCGCCTTGAGTCTTCGGAGAGGGGTGGCATACGAATCTAATAAATAATAATAATAATAATAATAATAATAATAATAATAATAGTAAAAATAATAATAATAGCTTCCCTTGGGAGTGGGGGACTTTGCCCACTTAAAAAAAAAAAGAATATGGAGAAACGGTATCAGCTCCTCCCCACACCCAATTCCTTGCAAGATGTTGGCTCCAAATGGTCACCTCAGCAATGTAGGATTTGGGCCATGGAAAGCCATCCAAAAAGGAAGCATGAGGGTGAAAATTCTCCTCTGGGAATATGAAGCTTCCTGTTCTGGAGGAATGATGCTACAAAGGAAGCCAGGAGACCTCCAGAGGGCTCAGCTTTGAAGAATGCTTCTCTGTGGCTGACTCATAAACTGTTTCCCCCCCAGGGAAAAGGCTACGGAGCAGATAGCGTTGAACAGCTGCCCAGAAAAATAAGGAGAAACTTGTAAATAGGAAAAAAAGAGAAGGAACAAAGCATCTGAGTCTCTGGGCACACTAGGGATGGGCCAACCTTCTCTAAGGGAGATGGTGTTGTACATCATGAAGGACGGCAAATATACATCTCCGCAGTCTGCATTGGTTGCCAATCAATTTCCGGTCACAATTCAAAGTGTTGGTTATGACCTATAAAGCCCTTCATGGCATCGGACCAGACTATCTCCGGGACCGCCTTCTGCTGCACGAATCCCAGCGACCGATTAGGTCGCACAGAGTGGGCCTTCTCTGGGTCCCGTCAACTAAATAATGTCGTTTGGTGGGCCCCAGGAGAAGAGCCTTCTCTGTGGCGGCCCCGACCCTCTGGAACCAGCTCCCCCCAGAGATTAGAACTGCCCCTACCCTCCTTGCCTTTCGTAAACTCCTCAAAACCCACCTCTGTCGTCAGGCATGGGGGAACTGAGATATCTCCCCCGGGCCTATACAATTTATGTATGGTATGTTTGTACGTATGTCTGCTTAATAATGGGTTTTTAAAAATATTTTAAATTGTAAATTATTAGATTTGTCATGAACTGTTTTATTGTGTTGTGAGCCGCCCCAAGTCTACGGAGAGGGGCGGCATACAAATCTAATAAATAAATAAATGAATGAATGAATGAATGAATGAATGAATAAATAATAATAATGTTGCAAGATCCAATCTGGGTAGGTCACTGGGACCAGGGGTTTACTCTTCTGAGTCTTTGGACTCGTAGTTGGAGTCTGTCCAACTTCTGGAAGTTCCATGAGATCTAAAGGCCACCACTGGAACATAGCTCTAACACTGAAGGATCTCAGGATCTCACCACCTTTGCTGAGCCTGGAGCTGCGTTGCTAACAAACCCAGAGGGCGGATTTGTGTGGGCTGAAAACATCAATTGCTGGCAGATCCCGTTGTTGAGTTTCTCCTAGGAATCTGCTCCGTCTCTCTCTTCATCCAATGCAGATGCCGGCAGGCCTCCAACTTGCTTCTTGAACCTCCCCTTGGAAGGTTCCTGGGGGACCTCTTGGCCTTGAGACAACTGTGGGAAGACCCAGAAGGGCCTCTGATGGAGGACCAGAAAACTCCATTTGGCATGGAAGGGGAAAAAAAAGAGGAAAAGAAAGAAAGGAAAAACATGACTCATGGCTATTAATAGTGAAACATTGGCAGGTGTGGAAAGCCAACTTATTATTAAGTCTCTACTGTGCAATCCAGAACTCAGCTGGTCTCCCCGTTGTAAAGTTTGCACTCGAGGTATGTCCAGTGCCGTTATTTACATAGAAACATAGAAGACTGACGGCAGAAAAAGACCTCATGGTCCATCTAGTCTGCCCTTATACTATTTTTTTGTACTTTATCTTAGGATGGATATATGTTTATCCCGGCATGTTTAAATTCAGTTCCTGTGGATTGACCAACCATGTCTGCTGGAAGTTTGTTCCAAGGATCTACGACTCTTTCAGCAAAATAATATTTTCTCACGTTGCTTTTGATCTTTCTCCCAACTAATTTCTTCCTTCCCGTGTCATCTCTCCTTGTTTCTGGTGGAATTTCTTATCCTGTAATGTCATTGAGAAAGACATTTATGGATTGTACTCGAGGCTGGTCTTTCTCTGGTGGGTGTTGAGTGCTGTTGGGTCAGGGACTCTTCATACCCACCTACCCAGTTTTGACAGCTATTTCTGTAAGCCACAGAAGGCCAAGTTAGCAACGGTCAATTGTGGAGTAAATTTTGAAAGGATGTACAGCTCCTTGAGTGTTCCTTACAACTTTGTAGGGGTTTATAGTTCCAGAAAGTGTCTTACATTTATTGAATAACATTTCATGTCCTTGCAAGTTGCAGCATCAAAAATGCATAGACTCATAGGGTTGGAAAGGGCACTGGAGGTCCATATACTATATATAGGAGACCTTATATCATCCTGGGTAATTGGTTGTTCAATATTTTCTTGACAACCTTCAGCAATGGACAACCACAACACTGGGAGGCAAGCTGTTCCATTAACAAATTGTCCTCAGTGTTAAGAAATTTCCTCTTTAGTTCTAGATTGGTTCTCCATCTGATGAGCTTCCACCAAATGCTTCTTGTCCTGCCCTTCAGGCTTTGGAGAATAGGTTGTCCACTCTTCTCTGTGACAGCCTTTCCAATAATGGAGGACTGCTCTCAAGCCACCCCAGTCCTTCTCTTCGATCCACTAGTCATCCCCTGTTCCTTTAGTCTAGTCTGTCAATGCCTGTAGTTGTACCCCGTACTGTGATTTTTAGCATTGATGTAACATCATCTGTGAACCCAACAATTCATCCCTGTAAGCCATGGCTTTGCGTGTTGTACTGTGCCAACTCAGCCACCACTGGTTTATTCAATAAACCAAGATCAAGCCATGTCTTGGTATAATATCCAGGAGGTTGATGCATGAGAACTTTTCTGAGCCAAAGTTTCAACCCTCTCTTTGTAACATTCAACAGTTCCCCTCTTGGCCAGCCCTTTTTGGAATTGCCCAGGATAGAGCTCCTGTGGGCAAAGCTGGCGCCCACCCTTACCACGCACTCATTATGGTCTACCCCTAAAAATAATGCAGGACTGCAGCCCTTACTGTTCTGAACAGAGAGCTGCTTTAAATTAGGAACACAGGAAGCTGCTTTGGTCCCCTCGAGCTGACTCAGTCGATGGAGATCAGGCCTGGTTGCCAGATCTATTTGAAGATGCTAACAATGGCCCTATTTGGAGATGTCGAGAACATAAGGAGAGACCAGCAGGATCAGGCCAAGGGCTACGTTAGTCTAGCATTTTGTTTCTTAGCAGCAGACTTTTGGAGATGTGTGGGGGCTCACAAGCTGAAGTTGGAGAGGTCCTTCTGGCTTGGGATTTGTCTGTGCCCTTTAGCTTGAGGGGACAAATAGCTCTGATGATCCCCCATTCTACATGAGTTTATCCAATCTCACACTGATGCAATCTGGGTTAGTGAGAGCACCACAACTTATGGCAAAAAAAAATTCCACAGATCCTTCTCCTCCTCCTCTTCCCCTTCTCCTCCTCCTTCTTCTCCTCCTCCTCTTCTACCCCCTCCTCTTCCTCTTCTCCTTCTCCCTCTGCTCCTCCTTCTCTTCTTCCCCTCCTTCCCCTCCTCCTCCTCTTCCCATCCTCCTCCTCCTCTTCTGCCCCTTCTCTTCTTTTTCTCCTCCTCCTCCTCCTCTTCTCCTTCTCCCTCTCCTCCTCTCCCCCTCCTCCTCTTCTTCCCCTCCTTCCCCTCCTCCTCCTCTTCCCCTTCTCCTTCTCCCTGTCCTCCTCTTCCCGTCCTCCTCCTCCTCTTCTGCCCCTTCTCTTCTTTTTCTCCTCCTCCTCTTCCTCTTCTCCTTCTCCCTCTCCTCCTCTCCCCCTCCTCCTCTTCTTCCCCTCCTTCCCCTCCTCCTCCTCTTCCTTTTCTCCTTCTCCC
Source organism: Erythrolamprus reginae (assembly GCF_031021105.1). Classification (NCBI taxonomy): domain Eukaryota; kingdom Metazoa; phylum Chordata; class Lepidosauria; order Squamata; family Dipsadidae; genus Erythrolamprus; species Erythrolamprus reginae. The sequence goes on from NC_091959.1 coordinate 2,756,342, forward strand.
TGTCCTCCTCCTCCTCTTCCCCCTCCTCTTCCTCTCCTCCTCCTCCTCCCTCTCCTCCTCCTCTTTTTCCCCTCCTTCTCCTCCTTCCCTTTTCTGCATCTACACATAAGAAAGACATTTGGTTGGGTTTTAATTGATGACTCCACTTCAAATATGGCAACCAGAACTGCCATTCCAGATGTGGCTGTACTGTAGATCTGATGGTCTAGGGCAGGGGTAGGCAAAGTTGGCTCTTCTATGACATGTGGACTTCAACTCCCAGAATTCCTGAGCTAGCAAGATTGGCTCAGGGATTCTGGGAGTTGAAGTCCACAAGTCATCAAAGAGCCAACTTTACCTACCCCTGGTCTCTGGTCTAGCCACATAGAAACAATCAAATCTGGGCCTTGGCCCTAGACACTCTCTGCCATTCCATGAAGTGCCAGCTCCTTCTCAAAGATTGTGGGAGATACATCGCTCTCATCGCAAACGAGGAAATAGATGGCTGCAAATTACTAACGAGAAGCCCAGGCCTCCATGGAATTGCGGGACAGCAGAAACATGAAAGTGTTTTCCTTAAAGTGACAAAAATCCCACAGGTCCTCATTTGAAGTTAAATTCTCTTGGATGACCTTTGGGGTAGGTTTCTGTTGTATCCTGTAATGGCTACCTTGTAACTCTGTAAATAGTTTGTTCCTCTTTCAGCGCTGTCTGAGCCCAAGCAGGAAGTCGCTCCTGATTGGCTCAGACGCGGCCGGCTCTGGCTTTGGCGGGAACCGCAAATATATAAAAGGAGCGGTTTCTCCAGCCAGAGTCAGTCGGTACTCGCTGAGTTGTCACTTTACCTTGCTGAGCTGTCACTTGTTCTCTGAGCTGAATAAAAGTACCGATTGCTCCAAACCCTGTCTCTGGGTCTACTTCACTGGCGACGAACGGACGGAAGAAACTTCGCGTGCAACATGGACAAAATCCAGATCGGCCAGGCTCCGGAACTCTTCGATCCCGAGAAATCGACATGGGACGAGTACATGGCCACCTTCGAGATCTTCCTCGAGGCGGCGGGAATGCAGGACGCCGAAGCCGATCGCAGACGGGCTATTTTCCTTAACTACTGCGGCGCAGAAATTCGCAGACTTGCCCAAACTCTCACCGAACCGGAACAAGCAAGAGCCACAGCGTGGGACGTCCTACAACAAAAACTGGCGAGCCACTTCAAGCCAACCAAACCAGCCATGGTTTTTCGGCATCAATTCCACATGATGGTTCAGAGGGAAACCGAGTCGATCAGCCAGTTTACAACGCGGCTGCGAACGGTACTTGCTCAATGCAAGTTTAAAGACCCGGAAGCTCGCCTCACCGACGCCTTGGTTTTCGGCATGAAAAGCAACACGGTGAGAAATAAACTCCTCATCGAAGAAGAGCCGACTCTACAAACCGTGATTAAACTGGCGCAAACCGCAGAAGCAGCCGACGCAGCGGCGAGAGAATTGAAAGAGCACGGAAGGCGAGAAATCATTGCCAAAATCGACTCCGCGTCTCCCAGCGCCGTGGAAACAGACAACCTCAGCCAACAAATTCCCAGCGGAGACAACTGCCTCCTGGTGCAAGACCAGCCGAGACACCTGAGAGCTACTCACCCAGCACCCTGCGCGGGCTGCCGGGGAAATCACCAGCGCCATCGATGCCCCTTCCGAGACGCTACATGCCGCCGTTGCAACCGGAGAGGCCACATCGCCATCGCATGCAGAGCAACGGCGCCAGAGGAAACATTTGCCACGCCGCAATACCAGCGACCTCCAAACCAGACCCCCCAATCGCGAGAAAGGAGACCATTCCGCAACGCGGGTCAAAGGAACTACTCAACCGCTAACCGCGACTACTATAGAGGTAACTCTCAATTTTCCGTGAATAACACGGCAACCAAAAAGGGGGCTAAAATTGTTATATCACTGTTACTCAATAACCAACCTTGCTCAATGGAGCTGGATACGGGCTCTAGATATACCATCATGCCCTGGGAAAAATTTAAACTGTATATGCCTAATGTATCTAAGGCTGACCTAAATCAAACCTCTTTGGTGATTAGAGACTTTCAGGGGGGAGTAATCTCGGTCTTGGGAACAGCAAATGTACCTATCGCATTCAAGAATGTTAAATGTACCCTTCCCATGCTTATTGTAACAGGGGCCAAGCACTCTCTTCTGGGTTTGGCATGGATGGAACCACTGGGGATCGAGATTTCGGGTGTGTGTAATGTAAACTGTTATGATATGCCTAACTTTGTGAAAGAGTTCCCCGAAGTGTTCAGCCCCACATTGGGATTGTACAAGGGCCCCCCTATATCTTTCTCTATTGACCCCAAGGTCCCACCGATCAGACTAAAACCTCGCAGGGTCCCCCTGCCGCTCCTCCCCAAACTAGACATACAGCTGGACAAACTCATTAGCCAAGGTATTTTGGTCCCTGTAGAACAGGGGCCATGGGAAACTCCCATAGTTACCCCTCTGAAGCCAGATGGCTCTTTAAGAGTTTGCGCTGATTACAAGTCGACCCTGAACAAGGCACTCCAACACCACCCCTACCCCATCCCGGTTGTGCAACAACTGCTACACTCCCTGGGGGAGGGGAAAAGGTTCGCCAAGATCGACCTGGCGCAAGCTTACCAGCAACTTCCGGTCGATGAACAAACAGCAAACGCCCAAACAATTGTAACGCACAGGGGGGCTTTCAAATGCATGAGGTTACAGTTTGGGGTAAGCATAGCCCCAGGAATATTCCAGAGCATTATGGAACGTCTATTGTCAGGGGTAAATGGGGCCATTCCATACTTTGATGACATCTTAATTGCAGGGGAAAACCAGGAACAAGTAAACAAAAGAATAAGGGAAGTACTTAAGAGGTTGCAGAACAAAGGTTTAAGAATCAAGCCTGATAAATGTGTCTGGGGAACCAACAGTATAGAATTCCTAGGATATAAAATAGATAAGGAAGGTATCCACCCCACAACAGAGAAGCTGAGAGCAATTAGAGAAGCCCCAGAGCCACGAGATAAGAATGAGTTGCAGGCATTTTTGGGCCTCCTTAATTTTTATTCCGTTTTTTTAAAGCAGAAGGCAACAGTAGCAGAGCCTCTCCATCGTTTACTCCAGAAGGAAGCCCGCTGGACATGGGGGAAAACTGAACGTGAAGCTTTTTCTCAAATAAAAAATTTATTAACTTCTAAAAGTGTAGTAGTCCAATATAGTGCTTCACTACCCATTAGACTCACGTGCGACGCTTCGCCGTACGGCATAGGAGGAGTCCTAGCTCACGTTCTACCTAATAAGACAGAGGCCCCAATAGCATTTTTTTCAAGAACCATGACCAGCACAGAGAGGAATTATAGCCAGTTAGACAAGGAGGCTCTAGCATTAGTGGCAGGGGTAAAGAAGTTTCACAATTACATTTTTGGAAGAAGCTTTGAGCTAGTCACTGACCACAAACCCCTACTAGGCCTGCTAGCCCCCAACAAGCCCACTCCACCTTTTATGTCTCCAAGACTAATCAGATGGGCTCTTTTCTTCTCAGGGTATCAGTATGAGCTCACCCACAAGGGGGGGAAGGAAATCAATCATGCAGACGGCCTCAGCAGATGCCCCATAGCAGACTTAGTGGAAGACCCTGTTCCTTCCACAGATGTGTTAATGATAGAACTCGAGGAAAACCCACTAACCACAGCAAAAGAGGTAGCTGCACACACGCAGCAAGATCAAATCCTTAAACAAGTGGTGAACTGTGTTCTAAAGGGATGGCAAAATGATGTTGTGAAACCTGAATTGTGTGATTTTAAAAACAAAAGACTTGAGTTATCGTATGTAAAAGGTTGTTTGCTGTGGGGGGATAGAGTGATCATCCCCAAAAGCCTAAGGGGAAAAGTACTCAAAATGTTACATGTGGGTCATCCTGGGATTGTCAGGATGAAGAGCCTGGCAAGGGGGCATTTATGGTGGCCAGGGCTGGATGCTGATATTGAAAGTTGGGTTTCAAAGTGTGATCCGTGCCAAGAGTCACGGCCCAGTCCCCCCAAAACAACTCCGGCTGAGTGGGAACAGCCTGCTGGTCCTTGGTCTAGAATCCACATTGATTTTGCTGGCCCAGTGGGGTCTCAGTATTTTTTAATAGTGGTTGATGCCTTCTCCAAATGGTTGGAAATAATAGCAATGAACAACATAACCACAAGTGCCACTATCAAGGTATTAAGCAGACTGTTTGCATCCCATGGTTGCCCAGATCTCTTAGTGTCTGACAATGGGCCACAGCTAACAGCCAGGCAATTCGAATTGTTCCTAGATGGCCTAGGGGTCAGGCATGCCCTCATCTCGCCTTATTCGCCCTGGGCTAACGGATTGGCAGAACGTTACGTACGGGTGGCAAAGGAGGCATTGCGCAGGTCAGGCCCTGGGGATGTGCAACAGAACTTGGACCAATTCTTACTCACCCAACACATTACCCCTAACTCGCACACACATGTAAGCCCTGCAGAGTTATTGATGGGAAGGAAGTTGAGGTCACCACTAGACAGGTTAAACCCAAGGTTCTGTGTTAATAATAACCAAATGTGTACAAAACCTGAAAGAGAAATGTATTTGGGACAAAATGTATATGTAAAAAGTTTTGATGGAAATGTAAACTGGATGAAGGGAATTATTGTTAAGCAAAATGCACCTAAGACCTATGTTGTTAAACTAGAGGATGGTCGTTTGTGGAAACGACACATAGACCACATTCGGAAGCGAACAGAAAATCAATTGCCACAAACCGCTGACATGGACTCTCCCCCTTCAACAGACTTTAGCACATTGCCCGAAATAAGAGACACGCAAAGAGACTTATCGGGCCAGGGGGAACCATCCAGCGACGCCGAACCATCCTCGTCCTCCGAAGCCTTCGTTGGGCCCGCCAGGCCAAGTCCGCCACACCGGGAGAACAGCGGCGAGCCATCCTCCACAGTCGGTGGCGAAGGAGAAATTGAACTGCGCAGGTCAGCGCGAGCTCCTCAGAGGCCCCACCGATTGGACGACTTTGTCACATGGCTTTCTTGATGGATGTGTCCAACTATGAGGGGAGGGGTGTTGTATCCTGTAATGGCTACCTTGTAACTCTGTAAATAGTTTGTTCCTCTTTCAGCGCTGTCTGAGCCCAAGCAGGAAGTCGCTCCTGATTGGCTCAGACGCGGCCGGCTCTGGCTTTGGCGGGAACCGCAAATATATAAAAGGAGCGGTTTCTCCAGGCAGAGTCAGTCGGTACTCGCTGAGTTGTCACTTTACCTTGCTGAGCTGTCACTTGTTCTCTGAGCTGAATAAAAGTACCGATTGCTCCAAACCCTGTCTCTGGGTCTACTTCAGTTTCAGCCCAGCTAAAAAAGCTTTAGCTCAATTATCTTCTGAGCTGAGTGCTTTCAACTTGGTGAATCTATGAATGAAATCAGCACATGGCTTTAATAGCCTTAAAAAACAAGTGTGCCTCTTTTACTTGTCTTTTTTTTTTTAAAAAAATCTAGTGTACAGAGATGCTGTGGGAAGGCATTGCTCAAAGACACAGGAGAAAAATGCTATTGCTATTCCTTCCTTCCTTTGTTCCTTCCTTCCTTCCTTTGTTCCTTCCTTCCTTTGTTCCTTCCTTCCTTCCTTCCTTTGTTCCTTCCTTTCTTCCTTTGTTCCTTCCTTCCTTCCTTCCTTCCTTCTTTGTGGTTAGAGTGCAGTATTGCAGAATAAACTTGCCCACAGTTTTGAGTTCGATCCTGACCAGCTCTAGGTTGATTCAGCCTTCCATTCTTCTGGTCAAATGAGGACCCAGATTGTTGGGGACAAAAGGCTGACTCTGTAAACCACTTTGAGAGGGCTGTAAAAGCACTAGGAAGCGGTATATAAGTCTAAATGCTATTGCTATTACCTAGTTGGGTTGTGAAACATCTCAAGGACTGGGTTCCCCCTGAACCCTGACAAAAGTGTGGTTGTTACCCCCAATGTCACAGGAAACACCACCCCTCTTGGTATCTTTCCTTGAGATCCAATGGGTTGGGAGCTGCCCCGAGTCTGCGGAGAGGGGCGGCATATAAATCCAATAAATCTAATCTAAATCTAATCTAAAGCTGGAAGGCCGTAGAGAGAAAACATCTGCACACCCTTCCCCCTCCACTAATTGCTCTACTAAACCCATTTAGACCGTCAAAACTCTCTTCTGAAAAGAGGCGGACCGAGGTTTTTCCTTTCCTTCCACCCCACCTGAAAAACCCGAGAACTTCTTTCCTCCTGTGGCTTTGTACGGGGAAAACCTGCCAAGTTTTCAGGACCCAAATATACAACCCAGATTTATTTCTTTCCATCTGAGAACAAGGTACGGAGGGCGCAAAGGATGGCTCTCCCCACGCCTAACCCCAAGATAGTTTTAGAAGCGGTGAAGGTTGTGGAAACAAAGGCAGAATCGGAGCCTCTCCAATTCTGCCGTCCCACCTTCCTCTCTTTCTCTCTCTCTTGGACATAGAAACATAGAAACATAGAAGACTGAAGGCAGAAAAAGACCTCATGGTCCATCTCGTCTGCCCTTATACTATTTCCTGTATTTTATCTTACAATGGATCTATGTTTATCCCAGGCATGTTTAAATTCAGTTACTGTGGATTTACCAACCACGTCTGCTGGAAGTTTGTTCCAAGGATCTACCACTCTTTCAGTGAAATAATATTTTCTCACGTTGCTTTTGATCTTTCCCCCAACTAACTTCAGATTGTGTCCCCTTGTTCTTGGGTTCACTTTCCTATTAAAAACACTTCCCTCCTGGACCTTATTTAACCCTTTAACATATTTAAATGTTTTGATCATGTCCCCCCTTTTCCTTCTGTCCTCCAGACTATACAGATTGAGTTCATGAAGTCTTTCCTGATACGTTTTATGCTTAAGACCTTCCACCATTCTTGTAGCCCGTCTTTGGACCCCTTCAATTTTGTCCATATCTTTTTGTAGGTGAGGTCTCCAGAACTGAACACAGTATTCCAAATGTGGTCTCACCAGCATTCTATACAGCGGGATCATAATCTCCCTCTTCCTGCTTGTGATACCTCTAGCTATGCAGCCAAGCATCCTACTTGCTTTTCCTACCGCCCGACCACACTGCTCACCCATTTTGAGACTGTCAGAAATCACGACCCCTAAATCCTTCTCTTCTGAACTTTTTGCTAACACAGAACTGCCAATGCAATACTCAGATTGAGGATTCCTTTTCTCCAAGTGCATTATTTTACAACAGGGACTTCTTCTCATCCAGCCCCCGCTTGGGTTCTCAGAGGAAATGACACCAGCATCCCTCAAATTCTGTGGGACAGGATGCATTAAAAAAAAGAGACCACCGACATCCTCGTTTTTTTTTAGAAATGCAAGCGGAGAAGAGAAGGGGCAAGTTCCTTGGGGAGCTCCCTTGCTCCCAATGGCTGAGGTTTTTTCCAAAGTCTGTTGGCAAGGAAAGACCTGTTTTTAATTAATACACTCAATTTTTTGGCAGCCAGCTACCTTTTGCTGATGTAGCACGCATCGACTGCAATCTCTCCCCCAAGGCCTCCCCATGTTTCTCGTGCAGGGCCAAATAATAATTTAGAAAGAAACAAGGCATCGGGGGGGCTATTGTTTAAGGGGAGTGGGTGGCTGGATAAGGGAATCCTGAACAGAGTTTGTTTTTGTGTCGTTAATTCTCACAGATTTGGTCCACTAGAATTGAGGAAATCATAGTCTTGTTGGATTTTGTCTGTGGAAGTTCTCCAGTTATTCAGGTTCTGGTTGTCCCAAAGATTCTTTCTCGAAAGGCAACTGGACTTTCTTTGAAGGTATTTCCCTTGTGAAGAACTGAAGAAGCTGCTTGGATGAGAAGTGAAACATCTTCAGGGAAAACAAGTCCAGTTACCGTATTTTTCGGAGTATAAGAAGCACCGTTTTCCTTCCTAAAAGATGCCGATAATTTGGGTGCATCCTATACTCTAAATTCAGCTTTTTTCCCCAGCCCTAACTCGCTGCTAACGATCTTCCCAGCTCTTACCTCGCAGGCTCTTTCATTGTGTCTCTCTGCAAAGAATGTTTCCCAAGCCCTAAGTCTTTTCAGGTTTTTTTTTCATTGCTCTAACATGCTCCAAATAAGTTTCTTTCCAGCCCTAACCTGGTGCTAACAATATTCCCAGCTCTTATCCTCTTGCAATTTTTTTCATTGTTACTCTCTGCAAAGAATATTTTCTAAGCCCTAAGTCTTTGCAGGATTTTTTCCATTGCTCTACTTGTTCTGAATGTTTCTTTCCAGGTGCTATTGATGTTCCCAGCTCTTACTGGCTTGCAAGCTCTTTCATTGTTACTCTCTCCAAATAAAGTTTTTTTTAAAGCCCTTATCCAGGGGATAAAATAATGTGCTGGCTAAGGACGCTAGACAGATGAACACCAGGTAAGCAGATTCTTTCCCCTATTTTCCTCCCCCAAAACTTATACTTTGGTGCATCATATACTCAGTAAAATACAGTACCTTGCGAAAAAATAGTTGGAATATTTGGTTTCAAGAAGCTGCAAGACTCATATGCCATCTTCCTGTCCTCATTGAGTTCAAGACTCAATCTTCTTTGAACGTGGGAATTAAAAGTGAGAAGACAATGGATATATCTTATTGGGCACTTAACTGATGCAATGAAAGGATTCTCCTTCCTAATTCATCTTAACGGGATCTTGTAAGATTTGAAGAAGATATAATTAAAAATAAATAATTGGACTGTGCAGAAACAGATAGATTAACACTGAAGATAAAAGAAAAAGAAGCCACAGAATACTTTTGAACTTGGGACTTGTTTTATCAACAGTTGGACAACAGAAGTGGAAATTAGGAACTTAAGATGTAAACAAATCAACCCAGACAGTACACTGTTTGTTAAGCACATGTTGTAAGTAAAAGAGAAAACCCAGAAAAGCAACAATGCTCCCCCCAAAAACCAACAAAAGACTTCCACCACATGGTGTGCCAACTGAAGGACTTTTTTGGAATTGCTGATCTCCTGTCCAAAACCGCTTTCGAAGCCTAATTTAAACAGATTTAAATGTCAATTATGGAATAATGTGTGTATTATTGTTCCCCCAGTGAGGTATTAGATCATATCGTGGTTGACCAAGAATGAAAATGGTCCCCTTGCAGTTTGTGGTTAGTTTTTTCGAAGCCTCCTTCTACAGAACTCATCTGGATTGTACCAGCAAGGAAACTCCATTCAATTCAGGCATAAAGTGAAATAACTTTTTAATATAACCTTTTAATAACTTTTAGGATTTTTAAGATTCTTAATTATATTAATTGGAGCAATTGTATTACTATGTTTTCTATATATGTTGTGAACTGCCCCGAATCCTTGGTGCACTGGTGTGCCTTTCGTCCCCTGTCCAATTGTCTTTCCTCTCTTTCACCTATCATATATATTCTCTTCCTTTCATATATCCTCTCCTCTAAGTTCACTTTTACCCTTATATATATTACCACATGTCTATTTTCTTCCTATGTATTTGTGTATTGGACAAATGAATGAATGAATGAATGAATGAATGAATGAATGAATGAATGAATAAATAAATAAATAAATAAATAAACAAACAAACAAACAAACACAAATCCAATTAATAGAAACATAGAAGACTGACGGCAGAAAAAGACCTCATGGTCCATCTAGTTTGCCCTTATACTATTTCCTGTATTTTGTCTTACAATGGATATATGTTTATCCCAGGCATGTTTAAATTCAGTTCCTGTGGATTTACCAACCACGTCTGCTGGAAGTTTGTTCCAAGGATCTACTACTCTTTCAGTAAAATAATATTTTCTCATGTTGCCTTTAACCATTTCCACAACTAACTTCAGATTGTGTCCCCTTGTTCTTGTGTTCACTTTCCTATTAAAAACACTTCCTTCCTGGACCTTATTTAACCCTTTAACATATTTAAATATTTCGATCTTTTTCCTTCTGTCCTCCAGACTGTACAGATTGAGTTCATGAAGTCTTTCCTGATACATTTTATGCTTAAGACCTTCCACCATTCTTGTAGCCCATCTTTGGACCCCTTCAATTTTGTCAATATCTTTTTGTAGGTGAGGTCTCCAGAACTGAGCACAGTATTCCAAATGTGGTCTCACCAGCGCTCTCTACAGCGGGATCATAATCTCCCTCTTCCTGCTTGTTATACCTCTAGCTATGCAGCCAAGCATCCTACCTGCTTTTCCTACTGCCCGACCACACGGTTCACCCATAATAATAAAAACTGAAACAGAATAACAGAGTTGAATTCTTTCAGAAAATCTAGGCAAGTGCATTTCTGAAAGGCTGACTCATCAATCATTCCTTGGGTGTCTTCATTGCCCCCCCCCCCTAAAGCATCTCTCTATTTTTGGGCACTCATGCCCAGCCCCACCCTACTCCACCGTGTTTCTCGATCTAGTTGCAGTTTGCAGCCATTCAGAGAGAGAGAGAGAGAGGAAAAAAATCTCTCTCTCCCCCTCTCTCTTTCTGGGCTGTTGTTTCTCAGCTTTTGCCAATCCTGCCCAGCAGCCAATAGTACTGTAATATCTCGGGGGTGGTTTCCAGCCGTACTGCACAAGCTGTCCCGAAAAATTATATATATTAGAACGAGCGGATCATGCCTTAGAAGGGAGGAGGAGTGGAAAATATGTATTCATCAGCTGAGAATAAATATTCACCCTTTCCCTTAGTCGGAAAGGAATGAGGGAGGAAAAAAAAGAAGGAGGCAGAGGGGAGAGAAACAGAAGATGACTCGGATTCATTTGGAGAAACAGTTGTGAGGACTGGGGAAATCTCCAGGGTGCCCTAAAACGAAAGAAGAAAACCATAGATCTCCCTTGGCTCTAGTTTCCTGCCTTTGTCTGCAAGAAATACAACGCCCCCCATTCCCATGCCTGTTTATCCCCCACAGTCTCCATCAAATTACTGCCCTCGGTGCCAAACTGGCATGTGATTTATTGGGGTTTGACGTAGGTGAGGTTCGTCCATCATGCCAAGATATATTGGTTCATCTATATCTGTGGAATAAACCACAACAGGCCCAGGAGGTCTTCAGGGTGCAGTGATTAAAAAAGTCGAGATGACGGCTGGAGGGGTGGCATTGAATGGAAACCTCTGGGTTGCCTAGAAAAATCTAGTGGTGGAATTCACTTACAACGTTTTGAACTTTTTTGGGGACCATATCTATCTATCTATCTATCTATCTATCTATCTATCTATCATCTATCTATCTATCTATCTATCTATCTATCTATCTATCTATCTATCTATCTCATTCCCTCCCTCCCTCCCTCCAACCCCCACCCACCCACCCACGTCTGCTGGAAGTTTGTTCCAAGGATCTACTAGTGAAATAATATTTTCTCAGGTTGCTTTTGATCTTTCCCCCAACTAGCTTCAGATTGTGTCCCCTTGTTCTTGTGTTCACTTTCCTATTAAAAACACTTCCCTCCTGGACCTTATTTAACCCTTTAACCTACGACAAGATATTGACAAAATTGAACGGGTCCAAAGACGGGCTACAAGAATGGTGGAAGGTCTTAAGCATAAAACGTAATGAACTCAATCTGTAGAGTCTGGAGGACAGAAGGAAAAGGGGGGACATGATCGAAACATTTAAATATGTTAAAGGGTCAAATAAGGTTCAGGAGGGAAGTGTTTTTAATAGGAAAGTGAACCCAAGAACAAGGGGACACAATCTGAAGTTAGTTGGGGGAAAGATCAAAAGCAACGTGAGAAAATATTATTTCACTGAAAGAGTAGTAGATGCTTGGAACAAACTTCCAGCAGACGTGGTTGGTCAATTCACAGTAACTGAATTTAAACATGCCTGGGATAAACATATATCCATCCTAAGATAAAATACAGGAAATAGTATAAGGGCAGACTAGATGGACCATGAGGTCTTTTTATGCCGTCAGTCTTCTATGTTTCTATGTTTCTATGTAAGGGTGGTCTTTCTCGTCATTTTTCTGTCACAAATTCAAGAGCCTGCTTTAAAAAAACATCACAATTAACTAAAGTTAAACCCAAACCATGGAGTAGAAGTTTGGACATATTAAAACTTCCATTTTTACACATTTTCCATATTTAAAAAAAATCCCTTTGAGGGTGATGGCATTTTTTTTTTAAGAATAAAAGGCTTGCAGATCTGAGTTTTCAAAGTGTTGAAGAGAGAAGGAGAATAGGTTAATATCTCTGTTGAGAGTAGATGATAAAATTATGAACGCTTAGAGATAGTTCCCACCCCTACCGCCCGTTTAAACTTTCCTTTCTCTCTTTTTAATATTGCAGGTATGGTGTACTGATAATTAAAATGATTTTTAGGGCTTTACCAGTTATGAGGCATCATACTGATCTAGAACTTACTGGGTGCAGTTTTCTGATTAAACCTGGCTTGAGGCAATACAGCTTGGGTCCAACTGGTCTAAATAAGAACAGGTATATATTCAAATGCGGGAGAAATGCTCGCCCCTAAACCACGATTAATATCTGTGAAGTTCTATTAAAAAGGGATTAAAAGAAATTAAAATCTTCATCCTGTGCTTGAGTCCCAGTAATTTCAAGACATTTAGAGCTAAGATGTAAGTCTGCATTTTCTGCCCTATTTTGCTTGGACAAATTATCTATCGGCAAAATGTGGAACTTGGATCTATCAAGGATCTAACTTTCCTTGGGCTTGCAAGAAGTCCCATTTATTTATTTATTTATTTATTTATTTGTTTGTTTGTTTGTTTGTTTATTTATTTACTTACTTACTTACTTACTTACTTACTTACTTACTTACTTACTTACTTACTTATTTTGTCCAATACTCAATGAGGGTTTTAGTGGGTGTATATCTATATACACATAGTAAAATACATGATGAAGGTTATAGAGGAGATACTCATAGTAAAATATATGTAAGAAAGAATAGAAAAGAAGGTATAGGAATAGAACATATCAATGAAAGAATAGAAGAGATATAGGAATAGAAGAAAGGTATAGGAGATATGGGAGAGCAATAGGACAGGGGACAGAAGGCACTCTAGTGCACTTGTACTCGCCCCTTACTGACCTCTTAGGAATCTGGATAGGTCAACTGTAGATAATCTAAGGGTAAAGTGTTGGGGGTTTGGGGATGACACTATGGAGTCCGGTAATGAGTTCCACGCTTCGACAACTCGGTTACTGAAGTCGTATTTTTTACAGTCAAGTTTGGAGCGGTTAATATTAAGTTTAAATCTGTTGTGTGCTCTTGTGTTGTTGTGGTTGAAGCTGAAGTAGTCGCCGACAGGCAGGACGTTGCAGCATATGATCTTGTGGGCAATACTTAGATCTTGTTTAAGGCGTCTTAGTTCTAAATTTTCTAGGCCCAGGATTGAAAGTCTAGTCTCATAGGGTGTTCTATTTGGTGAGTTTTCAGTTTAAGCATAAATTATGTGTGTGTAAATTGAGCAACCAGGCCTTGTAACTTGAAGACCCTGTATTACATCCTATTTTAAAAAAAAATATCTGTGCATACTAATTCGGTCAAACCATTAATCAATATATAAATCAAAACATGTCATTTTTAAAAGTCTGTATTCCTATGTTGCATCATGCTATTAATTGCTCAACCGTGTTTGAATAAAACACATCTGGTTAGGTTCACAGATAAGGTGAAGCTATAAATCAAAGTTAAAACTCAAATAGCCAGATTTATACTGTAAGCTAAGCCAGAAACAAGAAAACGACATAGTGGTTTACTGTAATATGTGTTTGTTCAGCCAATTTATAGCAAAAACGTAGCTATATAACTTCTAACAATATTGCCAGGACTTGAGAATAATTGGTTTTAAGCTTGTTTGTAATTCTCCTATGGAGGCTCAGATATGATTTAGTTCTAACGAGTTGGCTTTGTCATTAAAAGGCAGTCAAATTCTTAGGTGATCCATGTGCCCTCGTAGACTTTGAATAATAGTGATGAAACAATGGCTTTTTAGATGTTTTCTTCCATTTTTCCAACTCTATTTGTAGGGAAAGTTGAAAGCTGACAGGTGTGAAATAGTGTAGCCTGTTGAAAGGCATAGCTGGATGCAGATAAACAGGTAAATACCGGTAGATATAGATAGGTAAAGATAGATAGATAGATAGATAGATAGATAGATAGATAGATAGATAATGGATGGATGGAGGGATGGAGGGAGGGATGAGTAGTTAGTTAGTTAGACAGGTTGATATACAGAGATGTGTGGGTAGGTAAGTAAATAGATAGGTAGATGCACACACACAAAGAGAGAGAGACAGATAGCTAGACAGCTGGACAGGAGAGACAGACAGAGAGAGAAATGGGTGGATGGATAGATAGATAGATGATAGATAGATGATAGATAAATAGATAGATAGATGATAGATAGATGGATGGATGGATGGATAGATGGATGCCTTACAAGGCAAAGGTTGCAGGTTCAAGTCCCAGTGGGTATGGCTAGCTGATGAGGCCAAAATAAGGCCGAAATAGATCTATCCTAGTCTCCCTTAATTTTCAAATTCAGCTTAAACATGTGACATATATATATATATATATATATATATATATATATATATATATATATATATATATAGAGAGAGAGAGAGAGAGAGAGAGAGAGAGAGATATTATAGATAGATAGATAGATAGATAGATAGATAGACAGATAGACAAAAAGATAGATAGGTAGACAGACAGACAGACAGACAGACAGACAGACAGATAGATAGATAGATGATAGATAGATAGATAAATAGACAAAATGATAGATAGACAGACAGATAGATAGATAGATAGATAGATAGATGATAGATAGATACATAGATAGATAAATAGATGATAGATAGATAGATAGATAGATAGATAGATGATAGATAGATAGATAGATAGATTATAGATAGATGGATGGATGGATGGATGGATGGACGGATGGACAGACGGACAGACGGACTGATGGATTATATCTATATCTATATATCCAGATGTGGGTTGCCACAGAGTGTGTGTGCACAAACTAGAGATCTGAAGTTACGTGCGCAGCTCCAGTTAGCTGTCCCCTACCGTTCTGGGTGGGAACCCTATATTGTATATATCTTAACAGGGCCCTTCCCCACTCTACAAATCAAGGTAACACTGCTACAGCTTTACATTTAAAACCTGTAAATAAGATTTTCTTGCGTCCGTTGGTGTAAGGCAGGCAGGCAGCTCCAAAGCCGGCCTACGAACACGGCTGCACTATTTCTAAACAGTGTCCAACTTTGGAGATGTTGCAGCTCAGCTCGTAACTCACTCTGAATTTTACGTTGTGTATTCTCTCGTTCTTCGCCTCCCTCCCTTCCTCCTTACAAAGCTTATGTGTTACTCAGCTGCTTTCCAGGAAGGAGAGACAATTTTGCAGCAAGAGTTCACCAAACCTGAAGCATCCTGCGACCGTTTGAACAACTTTGCTATTGAGTGGGGAAGGATTTATTTATTTATTATTTATTTATTATTTAGATTTGTATGCCGCCCCTCTCCGCAGACTCGGGGCGGCTCACAGCAGGATACAACAATTCATGACAAATCTAAATATAATTTAAAATATTTTAAAAAACCCATTTACTAAACAAACATACATACAAACATACCATGCATAAATTGTACATGCCCGGGGGAGGTGATTCAGTTCCCCCATGCCTGTCGACAAAGGTGGGTTTTAAGGAGTTTACGAAAGGCAGGGAGAGTAGGGGAGTTGGTTCCAGAGGGCTGGGGCCACCACAGAGAAGGCTCTTCCCCTGGGGCCCGCCAACCGACATTGTTTAGTTGCCGGGACCCGGAGAAGGCCCACTCTGTGGGACCTAATCGGTCGTTGGGATTCGTGCGGCAGAAGGCGGTCTCGGATGTGTTTGGGAGGAAAGAAAATAAACGTTGTACTCATTTGTTTGACCCCGTGGAAGAGTAAAATTCGTCCAGCTTTGGGGGAAAAAAGGACCGAGTTCTCCTGGAGAATCTACATCATCCTTCCTTATCTGCGATCAAATCACATTTCCTGCTCACTTTAAACTAGGCTATAAAAATAAAACAGATTCCAACCCTTGGATCAAACCCATTTTAACCTTGCTGGGGAGCGTGGCCTTGTGAATTTACATTGGGTTGCTAAAAATGAGAGTGAGATCAACACATCCTTCTTAGATTCCCACGATATCGGTGGTTCTTTCCTCTTCTGACTCAACTCTTTTTCATCCCCTGGTTCCCATCGGCTGGAAGCTCCTTTTCCCATCTGTTTTACAACAGCAGTGAGGCGCTGAAGAGGGGGGGCAGACGGGATAGGGGGAGGAGGAGTAAATTACTCAGAGAGATCCAAGTAGCACAGAAAACTCAGCCCGATGCCCTGCCAAGGGTGTGTTGCAAGGGACTGTCCTGACTTTTGAGGTCAAGAAGCCCGTAGAAACAGGGAAGCAAGTTTATAAAGTCCTTCTAGAAATGCCCATTTGCTAAACGATCCCAAAGCCTTCACCACCAGTGATTGACAATGTCGACGACTACTTCAGCTTCAACCACAACAACACAAGAGCACACAACAGATTTAAACTTAATATTAACCGCTCCAAACTTGACTGTAAAAAATATGACTTCAGTAACCGAGTTGTTGAAGCATGGAACTCATTACCGGACTCCATAGTGTCATCCCCAAACCCCCAACACTTTACCCTTAGATTATCCATGGTTGACCTCTCCAGATTCCTAAGAGGTCAGTAAGGGGCGAGTACAAGTGCACTAGAGTGCCTTCCGTCCACTGTCCTATTGCTCTCCTATATCTCCTACACCTTTCTTCTCTTCCTATGTCTCTTCTTCTATTCTTTCATTGATATGTTCTATTACTATACCTTCTTTTCTATTCTTTCTTAGATATATTTTACTATGAGTATCTCCTCTATATCATGTATTTTACTATGTGTGTATATATAGATATATATACCCACTAAATCCCTCATTGTGTATTGGACAAAATAAATAAATAAAATAAATAAACAATGTCTTTGTGATCCGCTGGACCTATTTTAGGCAACCAAGATTTTTTTAAAAAGCAAAGTGCAGAGAAGAGCAAGAACTAAGTACGAGGGTCGTCCAGAAAGTAATGCACCACATTTTTTTCCTTCAACAATTATTTATTGAAAACAATGAAACTTACACACAAGAAAGAAGGATGTTTCTTCTACACTCCCTAATTTTTCCACGTAATCTCCGCCCCGTTCTATGGCTTTCCTCCAGCGAGGAACCACTCCTTGTTCTGGTCACATAGCCATTTCTGCACTGCAATGGCCTCCCCCTCTGTGCCCAGCGACTAACTGTCAACTGCAGATTCTCTATAAACTGTACACAAACGTTTGTGAATGTTCCCAACAGTTTTTTTCTCTGCAGTGAGAAATTCAATGACGACACGCCGCTTATAATGTACATCACTTACAGACACCATTTCGAAACACTGCCGCAGCTATGCTATCTGTCTGAAGAAACACAAAATTTACACATGCACTCCTGACCATTCGAATAATGTAAACCTAAAGCTTCACATTCATACCATTACTGTAGGCTGAGAAACAAAATGTGGTGCATTACTTTCTGGGCATATGTCTAGTCTAACAAAAAGAAAGATTAGGAGAAACATCTTCCAATTCTTGAAGAGCTGTCACAGGGAAGAGAGGGTCAAATTTGGTTCCCAAAGCACATGTGGGCAGGACAAGCTGCAACATGTGGAATCTCATCAAAAGAGGATCCAATTTGGGAATAAGGTGAAATTTTGGTTTGGACTAGAAGACCTCCACCCGAAAATTTGGCTCATTTCTCAGACAAATCCTGGCCAAAGAACCTGGCAATTGGATACAGAATTAACAGAATGAAGAGAGGAGTTAATCTGGTAGAATTCTGATTGGCAAGTGACAGCAAGGACCCACCAGTTCCTGGATAGATCCTGGCTCCTTTGGGTGAGCAACTAATTGGCCCAAGAACTAGGGAAAATATCAGGAATCTTGAGAATTCAGATATTGTGCTACGAATTCTTGTCTAAACTCATGGGCTGCAGCAGGAATTCCAAACTTATGTTAGGAATGGCAAACAACAGCATCAAAGACAAATAATTACATTTTACCATTCCTTTCAGCTTTAGTCACGCCCGAGGATTCAATTCGATGTGCTAATAGTGTGTATCAGCAGGGCCTGAGTAGAATGCTTTCTTTGAGTTAGCTGGAAGTTGTCTTCTTCTCAAACGCCAGGGAGAATGTTGACTCAACTTCCCTGGTGTTTTGCTGGACCTGAGTCTGGTGATCCAGATACTTTGCTTCTTTTTGGAAACTCATGTGCTCATAGGAACATAAGAACATAAGAAGAGCCATGCTGAATCAGGCCAAAGCCCATCGAGTCCAGCATTCTGTGTCACACAGTGGCCCACCAATTGTCCAGGGGGATCTTGAGCAGAAAGAGAAGGCAAGACCCTCCCTTTCCCTCGACCCCCAACAAATGGGACCCAAGGGAACCCTGCCTGCCTCGACCAACATAGGGGCAGCACATGGATATCCATTTCAATAACCACTGATACACTTGGCATCCATGAATCTGTCTAATCCTGCCTTGAAGCTATCAAGGCTGACAGCTGTCACGACCTCTTCTGGAAGGAAATCCCATCAACCAAGGACCCTCTGATTGAAGAAATATTTCCCTTTATTTGTCCTCACTTTCTTACCTCTGAGCTTTAGGGAGGGCCCCATCGTCCTAGTATTGTGTGATAGAGAAAAGAGTTTTTCTCTATCCACCTTTTCTATCCCCTGTATGATTTTATACACTTTGATCAAGTCACCTCGAGGTTCGATTACTGCAACGCTCTCTACATGGGGCTACCTTTGAAAAGCGTTCGGAAACTTCAGATCGTGCAGAACGCAGCCACGAGAGCCGTCGTGGGGCTTCCAAGATTCGCCCACGTTTCCGGTCACAATTCAAAGTGTTGGTCATGACCTTTAAAGCCCTACATTGCATTGGACCAGATTACCTCCGGAACCGCCTGCTACCGCACGAATCCCAGCGACCGATAAGGTCCCACAGAGTTGGCCTTCTCTAGGTCCTATCAACTAAACAATGTCGTTTGGCGGGCCCCAGGGGAAGAGCCTTCTCTGTGGTGGCCCTGGCCCTCTGGAACCGACTCCCCTCGGAGATTAGAACTGCCCCCACCCTCCCTGTCTTTCGTAAACTACTCAAGAGTTACCTATGCTGCCAGGCATGGGGGAGTTAAGATATTCCTTCCCCCTAGGCCATTACAAGTTATGCATGGTACGTTTGTGTGTATGTTTGGTTTTATAATAAGGGTTTTTAGTTGTTTTATTAATTGGATTGTTACATGTTGTTTTTTATCATTGTTGTTAGCCGCCCCGAGTCTACGGAGAGGGGCGGCATACAAATCCAATAAAATAAAATAAATAAATAAATAAACGCCGTCTTGCAAGGCTGAAGTGACCAAGGCGTTGCAACCTGGTTTCATAAGAGAGGGAAACTTTGCAGCCAGAGCTACAAAATCAAGCCAATGAAATAATCAAGGGTTATGTCTGGTTCAAGTTGATTGGGTTAAAACAATTTGGAAAAGAAAGTGTCTTATTTCTAGTGGATGGGGGGAAACAATCACTTTGGTGAATGAAGAAAAAGCTTTCAAGGTTTCTTTTGAGGGGAAGAGAATTCAGGGGTTAGGGTTAGGGTGGGATGATTGCAGAAAGAAGGGGAAAAAATTGAGAAATTGAACACCTTTAATAGAGCATTAGAAATCCAATAAATTATTATTATTATTATTATTATTATTATTATTATTATTATTATTAGAACTGAACCAGCAATGGACTGTTTTCTCAATGCAAAAGTTTGGCAGCAGATGGTATAAGAAATATGGTGTCAGAACAGATGTGTGAGATTCTGGAATTAATGACTAGCCCAATCGGTCAAAGAATTGTACAGAAACGCAGACATTAAGAGAGTAATTTAAAATATTTCATAAAGCTATTTGGCTGATTAATCTGAAGTAATATAATTAATTATATTTATCATCCTACAGTTATTACCTTGAAAACGTTTCTCCCATTAATGATCTACTGATTTTCCAATAATAAATACATAAACAGTCCTTTTGTTTTTCTGACGATCTCTCCAAGATAATGAATCTATTAATTCCACATTAGCTTTCAAGAGAAAATAAATTACCCTTAATCAGGCTCATTAAACTGATGAGCAAACAAGCTATTTGAATCCATGTATATGTAATTTAATTCTATTCTTTTAAATGCCAGAAAATACCAAATCCGATAGCTCAATCAATTAAGCAATTAGCCAGTGACAAAATCTTTCAAGGCATTAAATATACAAATATCTAAGCGCAATATTTATGGCCCACTATGTGTCTCCGAGAACTGCAATGAAGATTAGCTTATCTGTCCAACCCAATATGTCTTAGCAGTACCTGACTCAAATATTGACTATTAATTCACAAAGCAGTCATTCTTGATAGTCATCAAATCAATTTTCCCAGGGCACAAAAACGAAAAAGAAAAAAAATTCAACTACTTGGGGAAAAGGAATCTTCAATCTGAGAATTGTATTAGCAATTCTGTGTTAGCAAAAAATTCAGAAGAGAAGGATTTAGGAGTGGTGATTTCTGACAGTCTCAAAACGGGTGAACAGTGCGGTCAGGCGGTAGGGAAAGCAAGTAGAATGCTTGGCTGCATAGCTAGAGGTATAGCAAGCAGGAAGAGGGAGATTTGGATCCCCTTATATAGAGCACGGGTGAGACCCCATTTGGAATAATACTGTGTCCAGTTCTGGAGACCTCACCTACAAAAAGATATGGATAAAATTGAACGTGTCCAAAGACGGGCTACAAGAATGGTGGAAGGTCTTAAGCATAAAACTTATCAGGAAAGACTTAATGGACTCAATCTGTAGAGTCTGGAGGACAGAAGGAAAAGGGGGGACATGATCGAAACATTTAAATATGTATATGGTTCCGAAGGAAGTGTTTTTAATAGGAAATTGGACACAAGAACAAGGGGACACAATCTGACGTTAGTTTATTTATTTATTTATTAATCAGATTTGTATGCCGCCCCTCTCCGCAGACTCGGGGGGCTCACAGCAATAATAATACAATGTAAACAAATCTAATATTTAAGTTAATTTAAAAAACCCCAATTTAGAAACCAATCATACATACTAGCATACCATGCATAAATTTTATAAGCCTAGCGGGAGGGAAAATGTCAATTCCCCCATGCCTGACGACAGAGGTGGGTTTTAAGGAGCTTACGAAAGGCTAGGAGGGTGGGGGCAACTCTGATATCTGGGGGGAGTTGGTTCCAAAGGGTCGGGGCCGCCACAGAGAAAGATCAAAAGCAACATGAGAAAACATTATTTGACTGAAAGAGTAGTAGATGCTTAGAACAAATTTCCAGCAGACCTGGTGGGTCAATCCACAGTCACTGAATTTAAACATGCCTGGGATAAACATAGATGCATCCTAAGATAAAATATAGGAAATAGTATAAGAGCAGACTGGATGGACCATGAGGTCTTTTTCTGCCGTCAATCTTCTATGTTTCTATGTTTCTACTTCTGTCTCTGGGTAATTTTTTCCACCTCTTAGCTACAAAGTGCAGTTCAACTTGTGGCCATAAACTGAAATACCGTCTTGTCGTCATCATTTTTAAAAAATTCAAATCCATGCATTTTAGAGAAAGCATGATCAATGGATGATGCCAAAACAAGCGTGAACAATAATGGAAAAAATTATTCATGACAGGTACCGACAAAAGCGACGCAATAATTTCCTATGTAGGGGTGTGATGTTTGGAAAAATGAATCCGGGTTTCAGCAAATTCAAGGCCAGTGGAAGAGTTCTTTATTCTGCAGATCTGATCGTCCTTTCATAGATGGGGAAGAGGAAATAAAGGAACGAAGTGGGAGATAGGAATTAAGGAGAATTTCTAAACTAGGAGACCAACTTAGAATTAAGAATTCCAACCAGAATGCCGCCAGGCCTGGCGGGATTCGATCTCAGCCCCCTGGCTGACAAAATATTGGTATGGCTGTTGTTTGAATGGGCACGACTGATTTTTAATATAATTGGGGATTTTAAATTGTTTAGTTTTAATTAATTGGATTTAGCTATTGTATTCTGTTGTTTTTGTATGTTGTAAGTCCTTGGAGAAGGGCGGCATATAAATCCAATCAATCAATCAATCAACCAACCAATCAATCAATCAATCAACAGACTCAAGCTCAACCCGGATAAGACGGAGTGGCTGTGGGTTTTGCCTCCCAAGGACAATTCCATCTGTCCGTCCATTACCCTGGGGGGGGGAATTATTGACCCCCTCAGAGAGGGTCCGCAACTTGGGCGTCCTCCTCGATCCACAGCTCACATTAGAAAAACATCTCTCAGCTGTGGCGAGGGGGGCGTTTGCCCAGGTTCGCCTGGTGCACCAGTTGCGGCCCTATCTGGACCGGGACTCACTGCTCACAGCCACTCATGCCCTCATCACCTCGAGGTTCGACTACTGTAATGCTCTCTACATGGGGCTACCTTTGAAAAGTGTTCGGAAACTTCAGATCGTGCAGAATGCAGCTGCGAGAGCAGTCATGGGCTTACCTAGGTATGCCCATGTTTCTCCATCACTCCGCAGTCTGCATTGGCTGCCGATCAATTTCCGGTCACAATTCAAAGTGTTGGTTATGACCTTTAAAGCCCTTCATGGCACTGGACCAGAATATCTCCGGGACCGCCTACTGCCGCACGAATCCCAGCGACCGATTAGGTCCCACAGAGTGGGCCTTCTCCGGGTCCCGTCAACTAAACAATGTCGGTTGGCGGGCCCCAGGGGAAGAGCCTTCTCTGTGGCGGCACCGGCCCTATGGAACCAACTCCCCCCGGAGATTAGGATTGCCCCTACTCTTCCTGCCTTCCGTAAACTCCTTAAAACCCACCTTTGTCGTCAGGCATGGGGGAATTGAAACATCTCCCCCTGGGCATGTTTAATTTATATATGGTATGCGTGTGTGTATGTCTGTTAGTATATGGGGTCTTTTAAATCTTTAAACATTTTAAAAACTGTTGGATTATTTATGATTTGTTGTTACATGTTGTGAGCCGCCCCGAGTCTTCGGAGAGGGGCGGCATACAAATCGAATAAATAATAATAATAATAATAATCATTTATTTATTTATTGGATTTCTATGCTTCCCCTCTCCGAAGACTCGGGGCGGCTTGTGACATATAAAAAACCCAGTGTTTTACAATAAAATTAATCCAATTAATATAAAATTATATGACTATTATTATTACATTGTTCATTATTGTTGTGAGCTGCTCCGAGTCTTTGGAGAGGGGCGGCATACAAATCTAATTAATAATAATTTATTTATTTATTTATTAGATTTGTATGCCGCCCCTCTCCGAAGATTCGGGGCGGCTAACAACAATATAAAAAGACAATGTAAACAAATCTAATATTAAAAGACAATCTAAAAAACCCCAATTTAAAGAACCACTCATACATACTAGCATACAATAATAATAATAATAATAATAATAATAATAATAATAACAACAACAACAACAATAATAATAATAGTAATAATAATAATTTATTAGATTTGTATATTATTATTATTGTTGTTGTTGTCTAAAATCCCTTAGTTCTAAGTTGCTTCTCTCCTTGTTTAGTTTCCACCCATTGCTTCTTGTTCTACCCTCAGGTACTTTGGAGAATATCTTGACTCCCTCTTCTTTGTGGCAGCCCCTGAGATATTGGAAGACTGCTATCATGTCACCCTCCTGGGCCTTCTTTTCATTAAACTAGCCATGCCCAGTCCTTGTAACCGTTCTTCATATGTTTTAGCCTCCAGTCCCCTAATCATCTTTGTCGAAGGAGAAGGAGGAGTGGGAGTAAGAGAAGAATAGAAGATGGAAGGGACCTTGAAGGTCTTCTATCAAATCCCCTGCTAAATAATAATGAATTCTTAAATACCCCCAACCACTTCTTAAAATAAAATAAAGAATAGAATAGAATAAAGTAGAGTAGAACAGAACAGAATACTTTATTGTCACTAATTGGCATACATTAAAAAGAAATTACATTGCATACAGCTCTCAAAGGGTCTCCACCTTTAATATAAACATAAACATGACAAGAAGCTAAGAGACCCTCTTTTCCTGATCACTGGGAACACTCTTGGGTCTAGCTATGCCCAGTTGGGAAGAGCCAGTGGGAAGCTGAGGGACCTCTAGGATGGCCAGAAGAATCCAGCCTTACACGGGATCCAAATGGACAAGCCTTTCTCCTTAAAGATTTGGAGGGCTGCTCCTAGCTAGGATAAGGATGAAATAGAAAAGACCGTGGAGCAAACAAGGGAGAACAGCCAAAGGTTTGTAGGGCCAAGTTATAGAAACCACCCAGTGGCTAAAATGTGGTCAACACCCTTCGGAAATTGGTTGGCATTCTACACCCTTGTTTATCCTGCAGAATGAAAGTATCTATTCATTCTGCAGGATCGGTTCCCTACCTAGATGGCACCACCTGATTTCAGTTTGAAAAAAAACCCAGACGGATTCCAAAGAGACGGATTCATTTGCAGGATTTTCTCTATTTCTAGGATATGGGCTGGGCAACTCCCTGGTTGATGCAGCCAAAGTGGCGTCACTCCATAAACGGGGGAATATTTCAGGAGGCTCCAGGGAGCCCAACGTCTGCAGACATACACAAGATATTTATGGAAAAATGTGTTTGACTTCAATCCCTCTTGTTCTAAACCATCGTCATCTTGGATGGCCTCTTGCCATCTCATGTCCCTGATACCATCAATGGTAGACACAAAGTAAACCTATAGGGGGATTATTTCTAAGGTTATGGATGGAGAACTTAAGGACTTCTAAATATTACACTATTGCGATTTCCATGTAGTCACTATAGGGTCGGTGACGAGGGAGGCTGGAGTTTGGGATCAGACAATGTGGACATTTTCAGCTTGATCATCTGATATACAAAAGTTATTTTTCAGCAAATACTCCTAGCTGCATAATTTTGGAATTGTGCATTGGGGCTTGGGTAATTAAAACATATCCCTTTCTCAGTCTTGGACTCTAAAAGAGTGACCTTTAGTGAGCAACATCCATAACATTTGTTTCCTTCTTAAACCAACCAACCAACCAACCAACCATTGTATTGGATTATTATTGTACGCTGTTTTATTGTTGCTGTTAGCCATCCCGAGTCTCTGGAGAGGGGCGGCATACAAATCCAATAAATCAAATCAAATCAAATCAAATCAGCCAGCCAGCCAATCAATCAATCAATCAATCAATCAATCAATCAATCAATCAAACAAACAATCAATCAATCAATCAAACAATCAATCAAACAATCTGTTGAATGGGATGTATGCATGCTAATAGGCTTTTTAGTTTCTTTTTTAAATGTAATTCTTAATTTTAATTTTATTTAGTATCTCGATGTATATTGCTTTTATATATAGTGAGCCACCCCAAGTCTTTGGAGAGGGGAGGCATATAAATTCAATCAATCAATCAATCAATCAATCAATCAATCAATCAATCAATCAATCTTTCCTAATTTTAAAAACCATGAGGTTTCTTCTCTCTGATCAAGCCATTTGTATTCAAAAGTCTGATTCTCCTAAATCAGGTTTTTCTAAAAGTTTAGGGTTTCCCTAAAAGGAACCTATTCTTCCTAAAAGTTCAACTCATTCTCCACATCTTCAGCGTTTTCTTTCCTCTTGTCTTGGTTGATACTAGTACATGGTCCTAGTTGGTTAAGGCCAAAAGAAGACTTTGAGGCCCAATAATATCCGAAGTCTTTTATTGGCATTAACCAACGAGCATCATGTAAATCCATGTTTCTTTCACTCTAACCAGCTTGATGATGATGATGATAATAATAATAATAATAATAATAATAATAATAATAATTTATTGGATTTGTATGCCGCCCCTCTCCGCAGACTCGGGGCGGCTAACAACAATAATAAACACAACATGTACAATCCAATAATAAAAAACAACTAAAAACCCCTATTATAAAACCAAACATACACACAAACATACCATGCATAACTTGTAATGGCCTAGGGGGAAGAGCTATCTCAAATCCCCCATGCCTGGCGGTATAAATGAGTCTTGAGTAGTTTACGAAAGACAGGGAGGGTGGGGGCAGTTCTAATCTCCGGGGGGAGTTGGTTCCAGAGGGCCGGGGCCGCCACAGAGAAGGCTCTTCCCCTGGGGCCTGCCAAACGACACTGTTTAGTCGACGGGACCCGGAGAAGGCCAACTCTGTCGGACCTTATCGGTCGCTGGGATTCGTGCGGTAGCAGGCGGTTCTGGAGGTAATCTGGTCCAATGCCATGTAGGGCTTTAAAGGTTATGACCAACACTTTGAATTGTGACCGGAAACTGATCGGCAGCCAATGCAAGCCACGGAGTGTTGAAGAAACGTGGGCGAATCTGATAACTTCCCTTTCCTACATGGAAAACCTGATTTGATGTCTAGGCAACCAATTTGTGAAGGCAAAGTGCATTAGAAACTTCCTTCTCACCAACAACTAAAGGATGTATGTATGGCATGTCAATTTTGGGAACCTAGGCCAACCCAGCGAAATAAAAATAGATGCATTTATTTCTCCTAGCATATTCCAATTGGAAAGATAAATAAAATAAGGGCAAAATACTTCTGCTATATAAGGGCAAGGAGCACAGGGCCTCGTAAATGGGCAACAGTGATGAATCGGTGTTTCACGAGGTCTGCAGTGAACATACAGCTTCCTTTTAACTTCGCAGCCTTTATTGGGTCCGCAACGCTTTCAGTTTACTCTTGATAATAATGAAATCTAAGGTCAAGTAACTGCTGACTAGCTCCACGGTGGAAAAACAGTTTCTCAGCATGGGAGAGCAATCAGCGGTTCAAATTTTTAGAGTCCTAGGACTCCTTGTATGTCAAAAAATACTTCAGATCGTGCAGAATGCAGCTGCGAGAGCAGTCATGGGCTTCCCCAGGTATGCCCATGTTACACCAACACTCCGCAGTCTGCATTGGTTGCCGATCAGTTTCCGGTCACAATTCAAAGTGTTGGTTATGACCTATAAAGCCCTTCATGGCATCGGACCAGAATATCTCCGAGACCGCCTTCTGCTGCACGAATCCCAGCGACCGGTTAGGTCCCACAGAGTTGGCCTTCTCCGGGTCCCGTCAACTAAACAATGTCAGTTGGTGGACCCCAGGGGAAGAGCCTTCTCTGTGGTGGCCCCAACTCTCTGGAACCAACTCCCCCCAGTGATTAGAACTGCCCCCACCCTCCTTGCCTTTCATAAACTCCTCAAAACCCACCTTTGCCGTCAGGCATGGGGGAACTGAGATATCTCCCCCGGGCCTATACAATTTATGTATGGTATGTTTGTATGTATGTCTGCTTATAATGGGGTTTTTAAAATATTTTAAATTGTAAATTATTAGATTTGTTATGAACTGTTTTATTCTGTTGTGAGCCGCCCCGAGTCTACGGAGAGGGACGGCATACAAATCTAATAAATACAAATACAAATACAATTGTTCATCAGCTAATATTCAACTATTGATTGAAGCAACTAGGGAGATGGTATGTTCAGACTCTACTCTGTTGGCATCCAGTAATTGGCACTCAATATCTCCATGGCTCTTACCCTCTAGGAAGTGATGTCCTCCACAAGGAAAAACAGGGCTGAGGACTTTGCTGTGCCCCCTGTACAAAAACCAGAAGATACGGAGGGCATCTCAAATCCCATAACTTTCTAGGTAGAACCATGACCTTCAGACCGTGTTCATTTCTAACCTCCCATAAAAAGATAAAATGAGGTTAAGTCCTCCCACTTTTCCACTAATGAGACTCATTTCATAGTTGAGCATGCACCCAACTTGTGTTCCGGCTGTCCCAAGGATATCCCAATCCACATCTCATGTAGTTGAGATGTCCACCTCAATTTGGTGCTCCTGTAGCTCTCAATGGATCTCTGATTTCATCTACTCAACAGAGTCTGCCTTAAAGGAGACCACTCTTTCTGCTACTTGAAAATAGGAATTTAAGTACAATCTGGAAGATGTTTTTATCCCCCTAAAGATCACCAAACATCGTGCTTGAAAATTCCAAAAATTCCAGCTGGGAGGATTAAATAAAACCCCCCAAACCCATATATTTCTTAAAATTTCTGAATCACTCCTTGCTCCCATCCCTTTCCTTGTGAGGCTATCCGAGAAGTGTCCACCTCTCTCTTGTCCCATAATGATGCAAACCTTCTACCCTCCAGTGTATTAATTTGACATGTGAATTCTGCAACTACTTTCCTTGGGCTAAAGCTCCATCCATCATTGCTTTTCATCCCCTCTGGAAAGCAAGAACCCAAATCCAGAAGAAGGAACAATAAGGAAAAAGGGAGAAGGATGACTTACCTCCTGTTGATGGATCGGCGTAGATAGGAAGAAGACACAGCAGAAGTTGGAAGATTGGCAAGGAAGCCCAGGTCCCCCGAGGAGGTCTAGATGCCATGATATTGCCTACAACTGTAGCCAGTGCCTTTAGATCATTCCTCTCAACCCCGGAGAAGGATCAAGTGGGTGAGTCAGGCGTTTGGAAACAGAGGCTGTCTGTTTCCAATTGAGTTTTCAGCTACCACTATATTTAATAAACTTTCTGCTGGGACAGGGAGGGACAAATCCGAATTTCCCCAGCAGTCACAAGCAGGCTGGGCTAAAAGCAGGCAACGCTCATATTACAGATTAACTCCCCTCTTAAAGGGAACGTCAATTCCTCCCCATCTCTTTCTCTCTCCTCTCAAAGGCACATAACACTTTTCTTTCTCTCTCTTTTTCTCTCTCCCCGATTCATTTGGGCCTCCAAGGGAGGGGTGTTGGCCACATTCTCGTTTTCATGGGGGACGGGGAAGGAGGATGCTATCCGATGCAGAAGAAGAAGAATCGGACTTAAAACTCGAAGCGCAATTTGTAATCTGGATCTGGTGGATTTGCTCTTGAAAAATCACGGACCGATTGTGGTGTTTGTCCAGTTCCTCTTTCACTGCTTGAGGAGTGTGGAATATGATTGTGGAATGAGTGTCGAGTATGATTGTGGTATGAATGAGTGTGGTTGCATGGTTTTAAGATGACTTTTAATTAGTGATGGGCGAACCGAACCCGCACAATTCGGGTCCGTACCGAATTTTGCGGTGTTCGGTATGCTGAACATGAACACGAAATTTTTCCAAAGTTTGGGGTCGTGTTCGGCATTCAGAGCTTTGACGTCACTGGCAGGTTGCTAAGGATGCCAAGGTGATCCCTTCCTGGATTCCATGGAATCCAGGAAGTGATCACCTTGGCGTCCTTAGCAACCTGCCGGTGACGTCAAAGCTCCGCCCCCGGAATCTCTTCATGGGAGGGTTTCCCCTGCTCCTTCAAAGGGAGGTCTTCATGTAAAAATAAACATGATTATTTTTACGAAAAAGGACACCGCAGCGGCGCTGCAAGCAAAGGGCGGTCCTTTCACGTAAAAATAATTTTGCGTAAAATTCAGCCGAACTTGCTGAACCCGAACACCGCTGGGTTCGCCCATCACTACTTTTAATATTGAACTGTTTTGTATTTCTTTTTATATGTAGTAAGACGCCCGGAATCTCTGAAGATTCAGAGAAATTGACCAACCAACAAACAACAAATTATCAAAGAAACACACACACACACACAATAAATATCTCTTCAGCCTGTGGGAGAGATAGATACGGTAGATATCCTCCTTCTACTCTTCTTGAAAGCTTCTTGTAATGGAGCACCCAGCACATAAATGGCGATCTTCATTTCTAAGGACTATATTTAACACAGATATATGGAGCCATTCACCAGATCTTCCTGTAAAATCCAGCTTGAGAAGGTGGATATGGCTCTTGGGCCATATCCAGCCCATATCCAGTCCGACCCTCATGAGGTCAATCGGAAATTAGAAATCAAATTTAAATAAATGCATGCCATGTAAGTGCATTGCTTTTATTTTGAGAATGGCTGCTATATTTCCTCCCACCCCCAATATATGAGGGTTATCGGGAAAGTAAGGTTACAAGGCACGTAAATCCCACGGAGCACGCTTGCAGGGGAAGTTGGCATTACTATTGTGTAGCGGGAAGCCAGCGGGAGAGAATGAGCAGGGTCAGAGGTCAGTAGATCATCGACTGGCGTTGAGTTAGAGATGAGCATCCTCATTCCATTTCCCTCCAAGTGTGAAGTGATCCTGCTGTATAGAGCGCTGGTGAGACCAAATTTGGAATACATTGATACCTTGTCTTACAAACTTAATTGGTTCCGGGATGAGGTTCTTAAGGTGAAAAGTTTGTAAGATGAAACAATGTTTCCCATAGGAATCAATGAAAAAGCAATTAATGTGTGCAAGCCCAAAATTCACCCCTTTTGCCGGCCGAAGCGCCCGTTTTTACACTGCTGGGATTCCCCTGAGGCTCCCCTCCATGGGAAACCCCACCTCCAGACTTCCGTTGCCAGTGAAGCGCCCGTTTTTGTGCTGCTGGGATTCCCCTGCTGGGATTCCCCTGCAGCATCACAAAAATACAGAAGGTGGGGTTTCCCATGGAGGGGAGCCTCAGGGGAATCCCAGCAGCAAAAAAACGGGCGCTTTGCTGGCAACGGAAGTCCGGAGGTGGGACATCCCAGTGGCGGCGGTGGGTTTGTAAGGTGAAAATAGTTTGTAAGAAGAGGCAAAAAACCCTTAAACCCCGGGTTTGTATCTTGAAAAGTTTGTATGACGAGGCATTTGTAAGACGAGGTATCGCTGTACTGTGTTCAGTTCTGGAGACCTCACCTACAAAAAGATATGGATAAAATTGAACGGGTCCAAAGCCGGGCTACAAGAATGGTGGAA
Organism: Erythrolamprus reginae; assembly: GCF_031021105.1. NCBI lineage: Eukaryota > Metazoa > Chordata > Lepidosauria > Squamata > Dipsadidae > Erythrolamprus > Erythrolamprus reginae. Next base: position 2,787,338 of record NC_091959.1, read on the forward strand.
AGTCTTAAGCATGAAACTTACCAAGAAAGACTTCACAAACTCCATCTGTATAGTCTGGAGGACAGAAGGGAAAAGGGGGACATGATCGAAACATTTAAATATGTTAAAGGGTTAAATAAGGTCCAGGAGGGAAGTGTTTTTAATAGGAAAGTGAACACAAGAACAAGGGGACACAATCCGAGGTTAGCTGGGGAAAGATCAAGAGCAACATGAGAAAATATTATTTGACTGAAAGAGTAGTAGATGCTTGGAACAAACTCCCAGCAGACGAAGATGCTTCTTGTTTCATGCTCTGGAGTGAAATTTCTAACGGGGTCTGCATTGTACAATGGCTGCTTTTCCAGTTGGCTTCCCTTCAATCCAGCAGGCTTCCTGCCAGAGAGCCCCAATTTTCACAAGTTTTGCTTCTTTCACAAATACCCACAATTCACACTCGGCAGCCAGGGCCTTTGATCCAGCCTGGGGACCTGCTTGGAGATTTGTTTGCTCTTACTTGAAAGATTGACCTCTTTTTTTTTTCTCTTTTTTTAAAATGAATCAACAACTGTAGTGGCTCCTGTTTGGCCAAGAACTATGAAACGGAATTAATGGGTTGTTTACACTTGTTTCCGAGATCATTAATAAAGATCTTACGTAAATGTAGCGCTTGCTTGGCTCTGGGAGACTTTTATGAGCCTCTCCCTCTGGGTTTTACTCAATTCATTGCTTAATTGAATTAAGATTCTGGAATATCGTCTTTGGCCAAGCTTGAGTGATTTGGCCTGATTGGATTTAACAACAGATTCCTTTTTGTTTCCCTGTTTAAGCGCCGCGTGGCAGACCAGATGATTCCATCATAAGAACATAAGAAGAGCCATGCTGAATTGGGCCAAAGGCCATCGAGTCCAGCATTCTGTGTCCCACAATGGCCCACCAATTGTCCATGGGGATCTTGAGCAGAAAGAGAAGGCAAAACTCTCCCTTTCCCTTGACCCCCAACAACTGGTACTCAAGGGAACCCTGCCTGCCTCAACCAACATGGAGGCGGCACATGGACATCTGTTTCAATAAGGGAGGGAAGGAAGGAACATAAGAACATAAGAAGAGCCATGCTGAATCGGGCCAAAGCCCATTGAGTCCAGCATCCAATTGTCCAGGGGGATCTTGAGCAGAAAGAGAAGGCAAAACCCTCCCTTTCTCCTGACCCCCAACAAATGGTAGTCAAGGGAACCCTGCCTGCCTCAACCAACATAGAGGCGGCACATGGACATCTGTTTCAATAACCACCTATGATACACTTGGCATCCATGAATCTGTCTAATCCTGCCTTGAAGCTATCAAGGCTGACAGCTGTCACGACCTCTTCTGGAAGTGAATTCCATCAACTAAGGACCCTCTGGTGAGGAAATATTTCCCTTGATTTGTCCTCACTTTCTTACCTATGGGCTTTAGGGAGGGCCCCCTCATCCTAGTATTGTGGCATAGAGAAAAGAATTTTTCTCTATCTACCTTTTCTATCCCATGCATGATTTTATACACTTCAATCAAGTCAGCTCTTCAACACCGTCTTTCGAGGATGAAGAGACCAAGGCGTTGCAGCCTGGTTTCATAAGGGAGGGGCTCCATTTCCTTTCCCTTATTTATTTATTTTATTTATTTATTAGATTTGTATGCCGCCCCTCTCCGAAGACTCGGGGCAGCTCACAACAGCATATAAAAAACAGTATAACAATGGGACAAATCTAATAATAAAATATATAAAAACCCCAACAATTAAAAACCATACAGCACACACACATACCAAACGTGAAATATAATAAGACTGGGGGAGATGTCTTAGTTCCCCCATGCCTGGCGATATAGGTGGGTCTTGAGTAACTTGCGAAAGACAAGAAGGGTGGGGGCCGTTCTAATCTCTGGGGGGAGTTGATTCCAGAGGGCCGGGGCTGCCACAGAGAAGGCTCTTCCCCTGGGGCCCGCCAAACGACATTGTTTAGTCGACGGGACCCGGAGAAGGCCAACTCTGTGGGACCTTATCGGTCACTGGGATTCGTGCGGTAGCAGGCGGTTCCGGAGGTAGTCTGGTCCAAAGCCATGTAGGGCTTTAAAGGTCATGACCCACACTTTGAATTGTGACCGGAAACTGATCGGCAGCTGATGCAAGTGAAATATGATATTGAGATTCTAGAAAGAGTGCAGAGAAGAGCAACCAGGATGATTAGGGGACTGGAGGCTAAAACATACAATGTATGGGCATGGCTAGTCTAGAGAAGAGAAGAAGAAGGGACGACAACAACAACAACAACAACAACAACAACAACAACAACAACAACAGAGTTGGAAGGGACCTTGGAGATCTTATAATCCAACCCCCTTCTTAGGCTGGAAACTCTACACTACTTCAGACAAATGGTTAACCAACATCCTCTTAAAAACCTCCAGTGACAGTCTCGTCTCCTACACAACTATTTCATGCTCCAGACCCAAAGGGTCTCTTTTCACCCCACTGCCAACCGCCTGGACAAACATTCCCTTCATGCTGGGCCCAGTGCTCTGCCCACTCTGACTGTCCTATTTATAGGCGGGCGACGGGCAACACCCCACAACAATGCAACGTATAGATTGTTGCTCCTGCCAACTGCTGTTTACACCCTTCTGTTGCCTTCCAAGAGCTTGGATAGAAAATCTCCCACGCTGAGCAAAAGTCAGATTTCCAAGCCGCCCTATTGCAAGAGAAATGGGTATAATTCATGATGCTCTGACTATTGTAGCATCTCCCCAGAGTTGGGAGTAAGTCTTGGTGGAGAAACCATTGCGTGGTGGAGTCGACATTCGACAAAATCTGTTGGGATGACTCTTTCCAGTTTGGCTGGCTGGGTGGTTGCTCCTTCTACCACGGTTGGGGGGAGGAAGGGAATCAGGAAGAAAGGGCAAGGAAAGAGGGAGGGAGGGAGGGAAGTAAAGGAAGGGAAGGGAAAGAAGGGAAGGGAAGGAGGATTGGGGGAAGGAAGGGGGAAAGGAAGGAAGGAAGTAAAGGAAGAATGGAAAGGAAAGAGGAAAGGAAAGGAAAAATAGAAGGAAAGGGAAGGGAAGGTAGAAGGAAAGGAAAGGAAAGAAAAAAGAAAGGAAAGAAAAAAGGAAGAATGGAAAAGAAAAGGAAAGGGAAGGGAAGGTAGAAGGAAAAGAAAGGAAAAAGGAAAGGAAAGGGAAGAGAAAGGAAATGTAGAAAGAAAGGAAAAGAAAGGGGAGTGAAGGTAGAAGAAAAGGAAAGGAAAAAGGAAAGAGAAGGGAAGGGAAGAGAAGGAAGGAAGGAAGGAAGGAAGGAAGGAAGGAAGGAAAGAAAGAAAGAAAGAAGGATACAGACAGCAAAAAGTACTCCACCTTCAAAACCATCCTCTTGATTCCTGCTACAACCTGATTCTAACACCCATTTAGATCTGGCCCGTTTCCACCCGCCTCGTAAGGAGACTTTAATGAGCTGCAACCCATAATCTTCTGGATCTCATTCCAAGAGAGGGCAGTCCGTCAGCTCTGCCCGTTCCCTCTATCGTGTCATCGCAAACTGTCGGTGCGGCTTCCATCATTGGAGGACCTCCTTCACCCTCCTATCAGATGATCGGCCGAACCCTTGAGCGTGTTGGTGTCAAACGCCAGAAGAGACGCTTGGGGAGAGTCAAGGGCGAAAGCTCCCCAAGGCCTCCAGGGGAATAGGTGGAACCAGTTGTCATTTTCATCACAACAGCAGCAGCAGGACAGGAGCCAAACAGGAGCATGGAAAAACAAAAGGGGGGGGGGCAAAGTTGCTGGCACATTTTTTTGGAGGGGGGGGGGTGTACCCTAAATTTAGAAGGTTTTGATTGGGGCATTGGAGCAGCCCATTTTATTGTTTTCAACACTGCAAAAGACACTGCTGAATCCAAGGGTCTCCTCCCTAAATGGCCCCTCCCCCCTCCCTTCCTCCTCTTCCTCCTCTCCATAAGTCTCTTTTAGCACTGATGATGCTATCTACTTGGGTCTTGAAACGTCTGCAAAACGACCCCCCCCCACCAAGTTCAGAGCATATTTTATTTGTATTAATAAAATAATATGTATTTTATCATGGCATTCTGGGAATATTCAGGCCTCCTGAGTGGAGCAGTCACATCTGGCTTGACATGCGTGGGCTGCCTTTTTCTTCTTTTCATTCATTATTTTATTTTATTTTATTTTATTTTATTTTATTTTATTTTATTTTATTTTATTTTATTTTATTTTATTTTATTTTATTTTAATTTTATTTTATTTTATTTTATTTTTATTTTATTCATTCATTCATTTTATTTATTTTATTATTTTATTTTATTATTTTATTTTATTTTATTTTACTTTACTTTACTTTACTTTACTTTACTTTACTTTACTTTATTTTATTTTATTTATTTATTTATTTATTTATTTATTTAATAATTAGGATAATGTCTTTTGCACCTAAATGGCGTCAAACCTGATGACCAAATTTGCAAAGGCGTCGGATGTCAGCCATTGCACCCCAATCCATCCAAGGAGCTGGTTTTTTTTAAAAATCCTGGACACCTCAGCTCCCTCCTAAAAAAAATTCCCACCAAATTGCCATGGCTCTCAATGCTTGTTATTTTTGGATGGCGCATCACCCACCCAAGTTGTTAAAAAAAAGAATAAAGGAAGAGCTGTGATCACTTCTGCAAATCTCTCCCCAAGACAGGGATAACGATGAATTTCCTATCTGCCGCAGCTATCAACCCTTCTAGGCAGTTTACGATAAGGCCATAAAACCAAGGTGAAAACGATGAATATGAGAAATGAATGGAAGCCATCTCCGGTTAAAACAAACTCTGCCCAGAATGTCATGTTTTAAGAGCCTTTTGAAGAGCCAATATATCGCTCCCCCAAAGTTCCCCAAAGCAGCATGGAGAGCCTGCCCTTTAAAAATACTCCTTGTGGGTCACCTGCAGAACTTGAGCCCCCAAAATGGTCCAACAGCAGCTCGGGGAGGGGTGGGGGCAGAGCGAGATGGGGGGTACCAGCATTTGATGAACAAACAAGCAAATAAATAATTTTATGGGGGACCCCTCATTATTTTTCTGAAATGATTTCTTCTAACTTTAATCTATGTTTCCCTGTTTTTCTTTGCCTCTCTCTCTCTGTCTTTCTCTGTCTCTTTCTCTCTCTCTCTCTTTCCCCCTCTTCCCTCTCTCTCTGTCTTTCTCTGTCTATCTCTTTGTCTCTCTCTCTCTCTCCCCATTGCTCTGTCTCTCCCCCCTCTGTCTTTCTTTCTCTTCCCCTCTTCTCTATTTATCTCTCTTTCTCTTCCTTCCTTCCTTCATCTCTCTCCCTCTCCCTCCCTCTCTCTCTCTTTCTCTCTCTATCTCTTTGTCTCTCTCTCTCGCTCTCTTTCCCATGCATAACTTGTAATGGCCTAGGGGGAAGGAATATCTCAACTCCCCCATGCCTGGCGGTATAAATGAGTCTTGAGTAGTTTACGAAAGACAGGGAGGGTGGGGGCAATTCTAATCTCCGGGGGGAGTTGGTTCCAGAGGGCTGGGGTCGCCACAGAGAAGGCTATTCCCCTGGGGCCCGCCAAATGACATTGTTTAGTCGAAGGGACCCGGAGAAGGCCAACTCTGTGGGACCTTATTGGTCGGTGGGATTCGTGCGGTAGCAGGCGGTTCCGGAGGTAATATATATATATACTAATATACCTATTTTTTGAACTGAATACATTGCACAACGAACTGTAAACTTGAATTGTAATGGATATAGGCCAAGATCTGTAAAAGACTCTGAGATTCATTCTTTTTTTTATTATTTTGTGAAAACCACTAAATATACTCAAAAATAATTGCGGCTGTTCAGGGACTGGGTTTGCCCCAAGATTAGGTCACCAAGGGCTCCTGTTCATTGCAAGGAGAAAACCCAGCCAGGAGCCTCCGATGGAGGCCAGTTTTGGCCGTATTCTGCCAGGACCATAGCAAAATGATCATAAGCAAGTGATTAGCCTTCTTGGCCTGCATCCCTGTTGCCGTAGCAACCGGGCAGCCAATGTGCAGAGGAGGAACTGTTGATGTTCCACAAGGCAGCTGGTGGGCGGGTGGATCCATGGGAAGCGGATGGGAAGATGCTCCAGGAGTGAAATTTCTTTTTTCAATCGACCGCCTGCTTCACCTCCCAGATCAGCTGCAGCAGAGGGACAGGGTTGAGGCGAAAAACGGTGATTTTGAATTGGTTGGTGTAAGAACCACCCGGGGTTCATTCTTCATTCATGACAAGAACCATCTGGCTTCTTCCGTAGCGTAGGCCTGGAGGTCTGTTGGGTTTCCCAGGGATCTCCCTGAGCCAGCCCTGGTCAGCTTTCAAGCTGGTTGGGTTTTTGGAGATCTAGTCAAGGTTGGGTAGGTCAAGATGGCTTGAAAGGGGGGTCTTTGGTCACTGGGTTGTCAAGATAAAAAGAAATGTCCACTTTTTATATTTGGCACTGTCTTTATTTTTCCTTCCTTCCTTCCTTCCTTCCTTCCTTCCTTCCTTCCTTCCTTCCTTCTTTCATCCCTCCCTCCCATTCTCCCACCCTTTCCCTTCATTTCTTCAATCCCTCATTCCTTCCTTCCCTCCCTCTTTCCCCCCTCTCCTCCCCTCTCCCTCTCTCTCTCCCCCTTCCTTCCTTCCATCATTCCTTCCTTCCTTCCTTTTTTCCCTCCCTCCCATCCTTTTCGTTCATTCGTTCACTCGTTCATTCCCTCATTCCTTCCTCCCTCCCTTCTCCTCTCCCTATCACCTTCCTTCTTTCCTTCCTCCCTCCCATCTTTTTTCTTTATTCCTTCATTCCTTCATTATTTCATTCCTCCCTCCCCCTCCCTCCCTCTCCATCTCTTTCCCTCCATCCAACTATCCATCTGTCTCCTTCCTTCCTCTCTTCCTCCCACTGTTTTTCTTCCTTCCTTTGTTCCCTTCCCTTCCGTATTCAACACTGATGAACCTTTTTCTTTGTATCTAAATTTCTCATCCATTTATCTGAGCTTATCTTCAATGTACTTGAACTTCCCTAGTCTAAACAATCACTTGATATCATGGTGCCCGGTTTATATCTGTACCTGTATAATGAAAGATTTGCATCTCGTAACGAACTGGAGCAATTCCTTGGAGGGGAGGGGAGTCAAAGGCATTTGGGCTGGGGGAGGATTTGATCACGAAGCATTCTGGGTGTCTCCGTTGATCCTTCCCGCCTTGATCCCAGCTCCTGGGCTTCCGGATCTGCATGTACTCAAGTCATTTCAATTTCATTTCATGCACAGGGACCTCAGTGGTGCATCACTCCTCAAGGGGTCCAGCATTGTGGTTCCAATGGCAGCCTCTCCACCGAAGAGACCCGACGAGAAAGCTACGTACTACGTCAAGCCTGGCTCCTCTCCAAACCCAGCCAGAGCATCAGGAAGCCAGAAAAAGTATGGCTTAATCAGCGCCAAATATAAAGGTGAGTTGGGTGCCAGGGGGGGAAGAAACGAGGCCCAGGTCCAAGCGTGGTCCCTAGGATCAGGAAAGAGGGGGGGGGGTCTCTTAGCTTCTTGTCATGTTTATGTTTATATTAGAGGTGGGGACCCATTGAAAGGGTCTGCAACGTAATTTCATTTTAATGTAGGCCAATTAGTGTACAAAATGACAATATTCTATTCTATTCTATTCCATTCCATATTTCTATTCCATTCCATTCTATTCCTGTTTCCATATTCTATTCTATTCTATTCCATATTTCTATTCCATTCTATTCTATTCCTGTTTCCATATTCTATTCTATTCTATTCCATTCCATATTCTTATTCTATTCCATTCTACTCTACTCTACTCTACTCTGTTCTATTCGAGTCTAGTCTAGTCTAGTCTTTATTTTATTTCAAGAAGTGGTTGGGGATATTTAAGAATCCACTCTTATTTAGCAGGGGATTAGACTAGAAGACCTCCAAGGCCCCTTCCAACTCTGTTGTTGTTGTTGTTGTTGTTGCTTCTTGTTCTCTGCTTGTGATCCCACTATCATCTGGTGGTTTTGATCCCATTTTAGGTCCAGGACCTGGGAAGTATACCCGATGTCCATGTACTGGTATTAAGAACCATGACAGTACTAAGTATGTTGAGCCAGCTTACACCATGCGTGTCAAGTCCACCCCAAAAAGTAAGCAGATTAAAGGGTTCTGGATCCTGGAGAAACCTATAAAGGATTCTTACTGATTCATGCCAATCATGAATGCATGTGTTCTAATCACCACACCAAGCAAACTTTACCTGTATTGTGCAATTTGTATTCCTCAGACCTACCACGTTTTCAGGCTCAAAATGAACCAAACATAGGAGATTTGTGCAGTGGAAGGGCTGCAATTATTTTTACTATCACACTGTGGTCATGGCTTATTTTGTGGGTGTGGCTTGCCAGCCATGTGACCATGTGGGCGTGGCTTGCCGATCCTGTGACCAGGGGTGGCTTAAAGGCCATGTGACTGGCTTAAAGGTGGCCAACTTGACTGTCACTCATGTCAAAGGTTAGGATGCCTGGCTTCTCCTCAAAGAAATACAATTTCCCTCTCTACTTACTATTACTGAACATCCAAATTATACTATTTAATTCTATGTATATAGGCCATAGATGTACATACATATTAAACACAGGCACAGAAAAATATACATTGTTGTGCCCAGCTCCTGCCCCAAGGACTGTGGATGTGGGGGAGACATCCACATGCTGCAGGCCTGCTTTGCCCCTGGTGAAATTTGCTGATGAAGGCTCCTCTGACCAAGAAGACATGAGTGACAGGGAGGAGGAGAGTGGGGCAGACAGCTCAGAAGGAGATCAATTATCTAGCTCCTCCTTGGATTCAGAACAAGAGTTAATGATACAGCCACGCATGCGGAGAGCGATGCATAGGCAGCAACAACTGAGAGATTATTATCAAAGAAAATGAGGCCACCTGTGGTTGGGTGGGGCTGTGGTCATTAGTGAGGCTGCTATAAAGAGCAGCCTGTGGGTTTGGCCATTGTGGAGGATTATCTGATCCTTGTGTTTCGTGACTGCTTTACTAACTTTGACCTTTTGTGTGCTGATTTTTCCCCGCTTTGAAACTAAACCAGAGCAAAGTGTGAAGGACTGTGAATTACCTCACAGCTGCAAGCTAAGTATCACAGAACTGATAAGGGACTTGTACAAATTACCAGTTTGTTTGGAGATCAGTGCTCTTTGCTACACCAAAAGAGGGCTTAGGTTAAGGGAATTTTCATTATAAAGAACATTGTTTTGAATTTTCAAACGTGAGTGTGTCTGAAATTTGTACCTGTGAATTTTTGGAAGGATTCTACCAGAGAGCCCGACAGAACAATACTCAACCACCCAAATCATACATAAGCAAACGTATGTTTGAAGACATTTGGTCTTTAAGGGTCCACATTAACTATGTTGTGGATGCAATCTCTGATTTTATTTCATCTACTGATTCAACTTGCATGCTTTATAGAGAAGTCATCTACTTCAGGTGTTCAGGTGACCTTCATGGATGTTGGCTCCCCTACCTGGGTCTTCTACATGTGTAATGTACTTTTTTTCACTACTATATAAAGTGTATGTACACACAGACACGTACATCTCTTCTAAAATTATACACATTCAACCTCATTTACTGCAATAGGAAAAACATACCCTAGCCTAGAAGGGAAGAAAAGAAAAAAAAAATTCAAAATTTTTCTACTGGTTTTGACTACTTGACCAAACTTTTTCTACCGGTTCTGCGTACCTGCCTGTACCTGTAGGAACCCATCACTGGGTTTGTGATCAAAACTCTTCTTTTCTTTTCTTTTTAAAGTTTTCATTTGAACAGGAGCGATGGCCCATGATAAAAGCTAAATTCTTTTATTTATTTATTTATTTATTTATTATTTATTTATTCTTTGTCCAATATACAATACATATGGAAGAGAATAGACATTAAGTAATATATATAACGATAGAAAGTAAAAGGAAGAGAAGTAGATGGGAGGGAGAGAATATATATGATATAAGAGATAAGGAGAGAATATATATGATATATGAGATAAGGGAAGACAATTGGACAGGGGACGATAGGCACATCAATGCACTTATATACGCCCCTTACTGGCCTCTTAGGAACCTGGAGAGGTCAATCGTGGAGAGTCTAAGGGAGAAGTGTTGGGGGTTGGGAGTTGACACTATTGAGTCCGGTAATGAGTTCCACGCTTCGACAACTCGATTGTTAAAGTCATATTTTTTACAGTCAAGTTTGGAGCGGTTAATATTAAGTTTGAATCTGTTGCGTGCTCTTGTGTTGTTGCGGTTGAAGCTGAAGTAGTCGTTGACTGGAAGGACGTTGCAGCATATGATCTTGTGGGCAATACTTAAATCGTGTTTTAGGCGCCGCAGTTCTAAGCTTTCAATCTCATCTTCATAGCAAAAAATCAAAACAGGACTTTGGGGAGTTTAAAAGACCAAGTCCAGAAGCAAACAAACAATCCTATGTATTTCCAACAGAATCTTCAATTAATCCTGAACGGAATCGGCTCAACGACACAATTTGCCATTCTAAATGATCCTTCTCAACGCTTTAGCGAAAATGAGGTCTTAAGGACAAGGCAGAAGACTCCGTTGGGGCTTCTTTAGAAGACATTTTCAATGTAATGAGGTTATGATTGAAGTGGCCTGATTCATGAGCAACACTGGCTGGGAAGCTGGAGGGAAAAAAAACTCGGAGTTCATCCGAATCTTGGCAACTGTTGTGGTTAGCTCTGGCCCAGCTCCTGCCCCAAGGACTGTGGATGTGGGGGAGACATCCACATGCTGCAGGCCTGTTTTGCCCCTGGTGGAATCTGATGATGAAGGCTCCTCTGACCAAGAAGACATGAGTGACAGGGAGGAGGAGAGTGGGGCAGACAGCTCAGAAGGAGATCAATTATCTAGCTCCTCCTTGGATTCAGAACAAGAGTTAATGATACAGCCACGCATGCGGAGAGCGATGCATAGGCAGCAAAAACTGAGAGATTATTATCAAAGAAAATGAGGCCACCTGTGGTTGGGTGGGGCCGTGGTCATTAGTGAGGCTGCTACAAAGAGCAGCCTGTGGGTTTGGCCATTGTGGAGGATTATCTGATCGTTGTGTTTCGTGACTGCTTTACTGACTTTGACCTTTTGTGTGCTGATTTTTCCCCGCTTTGAAACTAAACCAGAGCAAAGTGTGTTTCACTTTGTGAAAGAAGAAGGACTGTGAATTGCCTCACAGCTGCAAGCTAAGTATCACAGAACTGATAAGGGACTTGTACAAATTACCAGTTTGTTTGGAGATGAGGGCTCTTTGCTATACCAAAAGAGGGCTTAGTGTGAATTTTCATTATCAAGAACATTGTTTTGAATTTTCAAACGTGTGTGTGTGTCTGAAATTTGTACCTGTGAATTTTTGGGAGGAGTCTACCAGAGAGCCTGACAGAACAGCAACAATAAGACTTACGTACGGCAACTCTTAAGTTAAGGATGATCGGTCTATGGCTTCTCTACCTGTTGAACTTTAGTGGTCATCAATAATTCTTAGCTTGTTTAATGCTAAGAGTTGATAGGAGGCGCAGTCCATCAACAACTGACAAACTAATCAGAATATCAAACCCGGGATATATACAGTGATCCCTCGAGTTTCGCGATCTCGTTCTTCGCGAAACGCTATATCGCGATTAAAAAAAAAATTAATTAAAAAAAACCCCACTTCCGCGTTTGGCTTCGTGAGTCAGCTGGGAAGCGGCGCGGCTGTTTTAAAAGGTCGCAGCCGGCCTGGGGGGCTTCCCAGCACCCCCCCAAGCCCCCAACCCAGGTTCGGGGGGGTGCTGGGAAGCCCCCCAGGCCGGCTGCGACCTTTTAAAACAGCCGCGCCGCTTCCCAGCTGAGTCCTGAAGCCAAACGCGGAAGTTCGCCTTTGGCGTTTGGCTTCAGGACTCAGCTGGGAAGCGGCGCGGCTGTTTTAAAAGGTCGCAGCCGGCCTGGGGGGCTTCCCAGCACCCCCCGAACCCCTAACCTGGGTCTTCCCGGCCGCCCACGCAAAGGGGAAACCCTGGCTCCTCGCTGATGCCCGCCGCTCGCCCGCCCGCCAGCAAGAGGGGGAAGACCCAGGGAAGGTTCCTTCGGCCGCCCAGCAGCTGATCTGCTCGGTAGCGCAGCAGCAGCGAGGAGCCAAATCGGGGTTTCCCCTTTGCGTGGGCGGCGGGGAACGCAAACTCCACCATCTACGCATGCGCGGCCATAGAAAAAAAAAGGGCACGCATGCGCAGATGCTGTTTTTATTTCCGCAACCCTACATCGCGAAAAATCGATTATCGCGAGGGGTCTTGGAACGGAACCCTCGCGATAATAGAGGGATCACTGTATATAAATACAGGTGAATGTAGTGATGGGCTGCTGTCCCCATGGGACGATGATGGCACGCAGTGTATGGAGTAAGTTTATGCACTATTTATTGAATACTTAACCATTTTTAAATTGTCCTTCCTTTTCCAGTATGTTAGTATGATCCTTAATTACTTTTAAAATAGGAAATAATTAAATAATATATTTTTACCCATAAATGTTTAATCATTTTAATCATGATTTAGAACGGAACTTTTTTTAGCAATTAAAGAAAATTGAGCTACTTGCCTAATCTGTTATCCTACTGAACCTTCGGTACAAAACCTTAAAACATTACTGTGCTCCTCAACAAATAGCACTGTCTATCATGTGTCCTTCTTGTGGCTATTCAAATAATGGGACTTAATCAACTGAAAAAAAAGTCCAAGCACCTATTCGAAAACTTATCTTGGTCGGCAAGCCACTCCCACCCAGTCACATGACCTTTAAGCCACCCCTGGTCACATGATTGTCAAGCCACTCCCACATGGTCACATGGCCATCAAGCCACACCCACACAATAAGCCACACTCACAGTAAGAACCCATCCTAGATCTGAATGAATGAAATATTCTCATTGAATACTTTGTTCTGTACAAAGTTGAATGTGCACAACAGCAGGTGACATTGATTGTCAATCACTGTTGCTTCCTAAGTGGACGGTTTGATTTCACGGACGTTTGATTTACTTGGAGTTATATTGTGTTGTTTAAGTGTTCCCTTTATTATTATTTTTTGAGCAGTGTATATATGAGTGTTTGTGCGGAAAGCAGCCCATATTCATTCCATCAAAATGTTGAGTTGGACTTGGACACGAAGATGGTGTAACATCGAAGTGATGTGCTCCGTATCTTTTGACGACTTAGCAACGGCTGTTTTCCCAAAGTCGTTGCAAAAATAAAGTCCAGCTGAGAGTTTATTACAGCAGTCTCTCTAAAGGGCTAGAAAAACGCTCGATCCTCCTTGCTGGAAGATAAAAAGGTTGGAGGGCTACCTGCTGAGTGTTTAGTGGACGGAGTGGTTTGTTTTCCTGAGCAGATGATTCATAATGGCCTGTTTTGATTCACCCGTTTCCCGAATCAGCAATTTTAGGACCATCGCTCAGCTAGAAGTTGAGCAGCCGTATTTTTTGGAGTATAAAACACCACTCTTTTCCTTCCGAAAAAGAGGCTGAAAATTTGAGTGCAGTACGGCAAGCTATTGCTGATCACCGGCTGCCAGCAGTTTGGTAGATCGAATCTCACCACCGGCTCATGGTTGACTCAGCCTTCCATCCTTCCGAGGTCAATAAAATGAGGACCCAGATTGTTGGGGCAAATATATGGTGACTCTGTAAACCACGTAGGGCTGTAAAGCACTGTGAAGCGGTCTATAAGTCTAGAATAGAATAGAATAGAATTTTTATTGGCCAAGTGTGATTGGACACACAAGGAATTTGTCTTGGTGCAGATGCTCTCAGCATACTTAAAATAAAATATACATTTGTCAAGAATCATGTGGTACAACACTTAATGATTGTCATAGGGGTCAAATAAGCAGTGAAGAAGCAATATTAATAAAATATTAGGATATAAGCAACAAGTTACAGTCATACAGTCAACATGGGAGGAAAAGGGTGAAAGGAATGATGAGAAAAACTAGTAGAATAGAAGTGCAGATTTAGTAGAAAGTCTGACAGTGTTGAGGGAATTATTTGTTTAGCAGAGTGATGGCGTTCGGAAAAAACCTGTTCTTGTGTCTAGTTGTCTTGGTGTGCAGTGCTCTGTAGCGACGTTTTGAGGGCAGGAGTTGAAACAGTTTGTGTCCAGGATGCGAGGGGTCAGTAAATATTTTCCCCGCCCCTTTTTTGACTCGTGCAGTATACAGGTCTTCAATGGAAGGCAGGTTGGCAGCAATTGTTTTTTCTGCAGTTCTGATTCTCCTCTGAAGTCTGTGTCGGTCCTGTTGTGTTGCAACACCAAACCAGACAGTTACAGAGGTGCAGATGATAGACTCAATGATTCCTCTGTAGAACTGTATCAGCAGCTCCTTGGGCAGTTTGAGCTTCCTGAGCTGGCGCAGAAAGAACATTCTTTGTTGTGCTTTTTTTATGATGTTTTTGATGTTAGGTGACCATTTTAGGTCTTGAGATATGATAGAACCTAGAAATTTGAAGGTCTCTACTATTGATACTGTGTTGTCTAATATTGTGAGAGGTGGAAGGGTTTCTTTTAAAGTCTACCACCATTTCTACGGTTTTGAGTGTGTCCAGTTCTAGATTGTTCTGGTCACACCACAATGATAGTTGTTCAACTTCCCATCTCTATGCGGATTCATCATTGTCTCGAATGAGTCCGATCACTGTTGTATCATCTGCAAACTTCAGTTTGTCAATTGCTATTGAGGACCTGTATACTGCACGAGTCAAAAAGAGGGCGGGTAAAATATTGACTGACCCCTCACATCCTGGACACAAATTGTTTCAACTCCTACCCTCAAAACATCGCTACAGAGCACTGCACACCAAGACAACTAGACACAAGAACAGTTTTTTCCCAAAGGCCATCACTCTACTAAACAAATAATTCCCTCAACACTGTCAGACTTTCTACTAAATCTGCACTTCTATTCTACTAGTTTTTCTCATCATTCCTTTCACCCATTTCCTCCCATGTTGACTGTATGACTGTAACTTGTTGCTTATATCCTAAGATTTTTATTAATACTGCTTCTTCATTGCTTATTTGACCCCTATGACAATCATTAAGTGTTGTACCACATGATTCTTGACAAATGTATATTTTATTTTATGTACGTTGAGAGCATATGCACCAAGACAAATTCCTTGTGTGTCCAATCACACTTGGCCAATAAAAATTCTATTCTATTGCTATTGCTATACTCCAAATGTAGCTTTTACTAAGCTTTTTTCCAGCCTTTACGACAGGGGTGGGCAATTAATTTTGCTATGGGGCTGCATGAGAAATTGGGATGGTTTTAGATAGGTAAGTCTAAATGTTATTGCTATGGCTATTCCCACCTCAAGCATTTTGGCAGCTAGATAAACGGATGGTCCTTAGAACCCCATGGTTATAATCCAGAAACCCAGGTTTGGCTTCATAAGACAATTCTTCTTTCTTTTGCAAGCAATCATGGTTCTGGAAAGCCCCGGACCTTGCTACTATGTGGACCCTAGCATTTCCCGCATAGGGATATGGAGGCCAGTGTCATTCTTCATGCAACATCGAGGAAAGAGCACAAGTAAGTTGTAGGGGCTTCCGTTGGAACGACTGTGGGTGGGATGGAGCGATGGGCGTGCAAAGCTTCCTGAGAATGAAATAAAGATTTCTCCAGTCAAAGGGAAGCAGCTTTAGATACCATGGATGGGATGAAAAGGTACTTAAAATTCGTGATAGGGTATTTTCTAAGAATTCTGAAAAAGCTCGAAAACACCAAGCTTTAACCACATTAGCCATATGCAGTATTGTTAGTGCAGTCAGGCGGTAGGGAAAGCAAGTAGGATGCTTGGCTGCATAGCTAGAGGTATAACAAGCAGGAAGAGGGAGATTATGATCCCGCTATATAGAGCGCTGGCGAGACCACGTTTGGAATAATATTGTGTCCAGTTCTGGAGACCTCACTTACAAAAAGATATTGACAAAATCGAAGGGGTCCAAAGACGGGCTACCAGAATGGTGGAAGGTCTTAAGCATCAAACGTATCAGGAAAGACTTCATGAACTCCATCTGTATAGTCTGGAGGACAGAAGGGAAAGGGGGGACATGATTGAAACATTTAAATATGTTAAAGGGTTAAATAAGGTCCAGGAGGGAAGTGTTTTTAATAGGAAAGTGAACACAAGGACAAGGGGACACAATCTGAAGTTAGTTGGGGGAAAGATCAAAAGCAACATGAGAAAATATTATTTGACTGAAAGAGTAGTAGATCCGTGGAACAAACTTCCAGCAGACGTGGTAGATAAATCCACAGTAACTGAATTTAAACATGCCTGGGATAAACATAGATCCATCCTAAGATAAAATACAGGAAATAGTATAAGGGCAGACTAGATGGACCATGAGGTCTTTTTCTGCCGTCAGACTTCTATGTTTCTATGTTTCTATGTTATGTATGTTGAGACTGGTCTTTATTCTATTCTGTCCTGTCCTGTCCTGTCCTACCCTACCCTACCCTACCTTACCCTATTCTATTCTATCCTATCCTTCTATTCTATTCTATTCCATTCTATTAATTCTACTCTGCTCTGCTCTACTCTACTCCACTCCACTCCATTCCATCCCACCCCACTTCATCCCATCCTTATTCCTACCCTATTCCTCAACCTATCCTACCCCACCCCACCCAACCCTACTCCGTTCCGTTCCGTAGCTTAAGCAGGGGTTGGGCTAGAAGACCTTCACGGAAACTCCCCACTCTGTTATTCTCTTAGTCTCATGGCCACTAATAACATCCTCTGGCTTCCTAGATATCGTGTCAACACCTTCTCCAAATGAGTATTGCGTGGATAAATTGCACCCCATCGATGAACCGAATGCTCCCTCGTACACCCTGGGTGCGAGAACGCCCTACTGGCTGAACAACCCAACTCCGGCTCCCAACAAATACTTATTGCCTGCGACTATGGGCCAGAAGGTGCTCAATAAAAAGGCAGCTCCCTGCCTGTCAATCACTTCGGTTGCTCCTGGACGGAATTATATGCTAAGGAAAGGGCCCGGCCCAGCCGCCTACACTATTCCAGAACCGGACGTTTACTTGAGACATCAACCATCCTATACCATATCTCAAAGGTTCATTCCTTCCTGTAAGGAACTTACGCCGGGCCCTCTGGACTATAACTCAGAAGAGGTCACTATCCACAAGCCCAGAGCCCCCTGCTTCAGTCTGGGCGTTCGCCACTCCGAATATTCCCATGGCACTCCACCGGTTTGCCTCATCCAAGAATGAGTGTGGACCACCATTGGAAGACAGGGGATCTTCTGCAAAGTTCAGCGTCCAGAGGTTTCCTTCTCTGAGAGCTTTATCCACTAGGTTGAAACCAGTTGGTGGTCAGTGTGAGGAGCGAGTGGGCTTTAAGAAGTTGTGGATGGATGGTGGATCAGTTGGGGCCGTTGTGGGTCATTTGTCAGTCCCTGGAACCAAAGTTCTCCTTTGGAAAACCCTGGCCGAGTCCTTCCTGACTTCTTCCTTGCCTTCTGCAATCTCCCGATAATGTTTCCCCCCGCCAAAGAATGCATTTTTATCTATTGTTTACTCTTCCCCATGGATTTATGTTTGGAAAAGGTTTTCTGAAGAAGAGGGAGACAAATTGTCCTTTTTCTGTGGTTATTTAAAGCACAATAAAATAATTTATAGACAATATGTCCACAATGCCCTTTCTTTGATGCAGAAGTTCTCCTGGGCTGTCCAGTTTTGGGGAAGTAATTTGTTTATCTACAGTAATCCAAAGATTTAATTGAATTATTTCTCCTTGAAGCCCTGCCATAAATACAGATGGAATTCAGTTGAGTAGGAATCTCAACATGGGGTTATCTGCAGGTCCAAAAGTTGAACTACCAAATGAAGCTGGAATACATTTATTTATTTATTTTATTTTGTCAAGTGGGTATTGGTAATATACATAAATATAACATTGTTTATATACATGAGATGGGTATTGATAAGAGGGAACATTAGGACAGGGATGGGAGGCACATTGGTGCACTTATGCACTCCACTTATTGAGCTCTTAGGAATCGGATGAGGTCAACAGTGGACAGTCTAAGGGCAAATTTTTCAGGGTTTGGTGACGAAACTACAGAGTCAGGTAGTTTTATTTATTTATTTATTTATTAATAGAGTTGAAAGGGACCGTTAGGTCATCGAGTCCAACCCCCTGCCTGAGCAGGAAACCCTACAGCACCCCAGCCAAATGGAAGTCCAATCTCCTCTTGAAGGTGTCCAGAGTTGGGGAGTTCACCACCTCCCCTGGCAGGCAGTTCCATTGGTTGATCGCTCTGACCGTCAGGAAGTTCTTCCTTATTTCCAGGTTGAATCTCTCCTTGGTCAGCTTCCAACCATTGTTCCTCGTCCGGCCCTCTGGTGCCCTGGGGAATAAAGAGACCACCTCCTCACCGTGGCAACCCCTCAAGTATCTGTAAACTGCTATCATGTCCCCTCTAGACCTTCTTTTTTCTAGGCTGTCCATGCCCAGTTCGCTCAATCTCTCTTCGTAAGTCTTGGTTTCGAGTCCCCTAATCATTTTGGTTGCTCTTTTTTGCACCTTCTCCAGAGTTTCGATGTCTTTTTTGTAGTGAGGTGACCAGAATTGGATGCAGTACCCCAGGTGGGGTCTGACCAGGGCATAGTAGAGTGGTATTAGTACTTCCCTGGTCTTGGAGCATATATAGTGAATTCCAGGTATTAACCACTTGGTTGCAAAAGTCATCTTTTCTACAGTCAAGTTTGGAGCGGTTCACTTTATTTTATTTATTTATTTTGTCCAATACAAATTGAAAGTTAAAGAGAATAAAAACATGTAGTAGTAAATATCAGGGAAGGGATAGAAGAAGAGATATGAGAATAGAATACATCAATGAAGAGTAGAGGAAAGGATATATGAATGGGAGAAAAGACATATAAAATATAGGAGAGACAATTGGACAGGGGACAGAAGGCACACTAGTGCACTTATGCTCGCCCCTTACTGACCTCTAAGGAATCTGGAGAGATCAACCGTGGAAAGTCTAAGGGAAAAATGTTGGGGTGGGGGGGTGGGGATTGAGACTACGGAGTCTGGTAATGAGTTCCACGCTTCAACAACTCGATTGCTAAAGTCATATTTTTTACAGTCAAGTTTGGAGCAGTTGATATTAAGTTTGAACCTGTTGCGTGCTCTTGTGTTATTGCGGTTGAAGCTGAAGTAGTCATTGACAGGCGGGATGTTGCAGCATATGATCTTGTGGGCAATACTTAGATCATGCTTAAGGCGTCGTAGTTCTAAGCTTTCAAGACCCAGGATTGTAAGTCTAGTTTCGTAGGGTATTCGGTTTCGAGTGGTGGAGTGAAGGGCTCTTCTGGTGAAGTATCGTTGGACATTTTCTAGGCTGTTGATGTCCAAAATTCGGTGTGGGTTCCAGACAGATGAGCTGTATTCAAGGATGGGTCTGGCGGAAGTTTTGTAAGCTCTGGTGAGTAGTGTGAGATTGCCGGAGCAGAAGCTAAGTAGGATCAGGTTGACAATTTTAGAAGCCTTTTTGGCGATATTGTTTCAGTGGGCTTTGGCACTTAGGTCATTTGATATAAGTATTGCAAGGTCTTTTACTGGTTCACTTTGAGTTTGTATCTGTTGTGTCCTCGTGTATTGTTATGGTTTCCCAGGATTCCACCCCATTGGCCAAGTTGCCTTGGCCTCCTGGGAACTGTAGTTCAACTGTAGTTCAAACAACTCAACACCAAGGAATATACAATGTGAAGTTTAGTCGTCGGATTACAAACCTTCCCCAGAAGATGGCACCCTTGACTCATGATTTTAGACTAAATCTGGACCATCTCGACTGAATCCCTACCTTTTGTAGGCGATAGCAACTCAACATGACCAGCAAACAAGGAGAAAGCAGAGTCTCTGGAAATGAACTCCCCAAGGTAAAGGGATGGGCCAGTATTTATTCTGTGTTTGCTCAAAAATGCAAATCCAGAAAGAAAGGACTGCACACCACTCAGTGTTCCAAGACAACTTTGTTCTTTAGTTATTCCATGCAAACCCCTCTGGTATCATCTGTTCATCATCACCTTCATGGGTGAAATTAATCATAGCTAAGCTATCTTGATTTAATTCAGAATTGGGACGGGTGGATTCACCAACCCTCTCCAGGTGACTATTGGAATAGGATCCAGAATTGTGTTCTGAAAGAATAGAATAGAATAGAATTCTTTATTGGGCAAATGTGATTGGACACACAAGGCATTTGTCTTTGTCTACTCTCAGTGTGCATAAAAGAAAAAGAGACTTTTGTCAAGAATCATGTATACAGGAATACAGGAAATAGTTTAAGGGCAGACTAGATGCCGTCAATCTTCTATGTTTCTATGAATCATGAGGTACAACACTTAATGATCATCATAGGGGTCAAATAAGCAATGAAGGAACAATATGAATGAAAATCTTAAGGCTACAAGCAACAAGTTCCAGTCATACAGTCATAAGTGAGAGGAAATGGGTGATAGGAATGGTGAGAAAAAACTAGTAGTAATAGTAATTCTCTGTGGTGGCCCTGACCCTCTGGAACCAGCTCCCCCCAGAGATTAGAACTGCCCCCACCCTCCTCACCTTTCGTAAACTCCTTAAAACCCAGCTGTGCCGTCAGGCATGGGGGAATTGAAACATCTCCCCCAGGCCTATACAGTTATGTATGGTATGCTTGTGTGTATGTTTGCTTTTAATAATGGGGTTTTTAGTGTTTCTTTTAAATTATTAGATTTGTTATATATTGTTTATTATTGCTATGAGCCGCCCCGAGTCTACGGAGAGGGGCAGCATACAAATCTAATAAATAAATAATGGTATTATTATTACTAATGCTGACCTGGTTCTGGATCTTTTTAGATCCCTGTGTTGATGTGACAATAATGTTAATAATAATTGAGATTAGACTTTCTGTGTTCCCATTACTGAAAAGTCTCATTGTCCTTGAAAGGAAGAAAGACCTTCCAACTTTTTCCTTCCCTTTGTTCACGTAAGTCAACACAGCATTTCGTGGAAGACTTTCACAAAATATATTTTTCTTCTGCCTCCTTGAACTCTGCAACCGTTACGTTCCTTCTCCAAGCTCCCAGCTTCTTTCCTTCTGATACCCAAGACTCTAGAAATGCAAGGTCTCTCTTCCATAAAGCATATTTTCAACCCTGTGTGAAAAGCTTTGTCGTGCCACACCTCGAGCTTGTACAGGAGAACATTTAGAATATTCAAAATCCTGCACACATTAGGGAAGGTGCGACAGCCAGTTTGCAAGTACAAAAGACGCATTTAAGTGTGCCAGATAAAGTGTTACACTTAGGTAATAAGTGTCTTTAGGTGAAATTTATTAGGTACGTATTTACCATCATGGGTCTTGATTGCTGAGAAATGATAAAAAACGAATTAATAAATAAGCCACCCAGAGTTCCTAGTGAGTTGGGTGGCATAAAAATCGAATGAATGAATGAATGGATGAATAAACAAACTGAAAATCACAAACTGGGATTAATTGCACAATATATGTACACATGCATATTCATATTTGTCTCCTTGTTTGTGTTTTGTCGAGCTCTCTGATAGAATCCTCCCAAAATTGCACAGATGCAATTTCAGACACGCACACGTTTGAAAATTCAAAACAATGTTCTTTATAATGAAAAGTCACTTAAACTAAGCCCTCTTTTGGTATAGCAAAGAGCACTGGTCTCCAAACAAACTGGTAAGTTGTACAAGTCCCTTATCAGTTCTGTGATACTTAGCTTGCAGCTGTGAGGCAATTCACAGTCCTTCTTCTTTCACAAAGTGAAACATACTTTGCTCTGGTTTAGTTTCAAAGCAGGGAAAAATCAGCACACAAAAGGTCAAAGTCAGTAAAGCAGTCATGAAACATGATCAGATAATCCTCCACAATGGCCAAACCCACAGACTGCTCTTTATAGCAGCCTCACTAATGACCACAGCCCCACCCAACCACAGGTGGCCTCATTTTCTTTGATAATAATCTCTCAGTTGTTGCTGCCTATGCATCGCTCTCTGCATGCATGGCTGTATCATTAACTCTTGTTCCGAATCCAAGGAGGAGCTAGATAATTGATCTCCTTCTGAGCTGTCTGCCACACTCTCCTCCTCCCTGTCACTCATGTCTTCTTGGTCAGAGGAGCCTTCATCATCAGATTCCACCGGGGGCAAAACAGGCCTGCAGCATGTGGATGTCTCCCCCACATCCACAGTCCTTGGGGCGGGAGCTGGGCCAGAGCTCACCACAAGAGTCTGTCTATCACCTATTGATTGATCTTAAATAAATCTCACATCCCAGAGAAAAATGAATTGCGCATTATCAAATGGTGAAGAAGACAATGTCATTGAAGAAGAAGACGACAAATGAAGGGTGAATTTTCAGTGGATTACAAGCCCTTACTCTGTATAGTATTGTGCTGGACTTTGATGAAAAATACACTTTGCTCCTAAATGAAGCAATAACATAATTACAAGAGAGAGAAAAATAACCCTTACTTAATATACAGACCAGATGTTGTTGGATTGTGTTTCCTTTGGAGGACTTTGTAGTTTTATCCCCAACAATTACGCAACTCATGAGGATGTCAGCCTTGTTCAAAAACCACAAGTTGTTAGAGGAGTCATAATTTTCTTCTGATATGGATCGGGTGGCTATTGACCATCCGGTGAAGAACAAGAAGGAAGAAGAAGAAAGGGAAGTTAGGAGGTTTTGGAAGCCGTTTGGAATTCATTGGTCCAAATACAATGTGCCAAATCTCCACTCTTAATGTCAATGTTGCTTCCTCCTCTCATATGGTTGATTGTTGGCCTTAGAAACATAGACACATAGAAGATTGGCGGCAGAAAAAGACTTCATGGTCCATCTAGTCTGCCCTTATTCTATTTCCTGTATTTTATTTTAGGATGGATCTATGTTTATCCCAGGCATGTTTAAATTCAGTGACTGTGGATTTACCAATCATGTCTGCTGGAAGTTTGTTCCAAGCATTTACTACTCTTTCAGTCAAATAATATTGGATCCTTGAAAGGAAACATGGGTATATTACCCTTCATATATTAACAGCAATAAGAATATCTCGTTTGTCAGGATTAGTCCTGTTCTGATATTATAGATTAGATTAGATTAGATTTATTGGATTTATATGCCGCCCCTCTCCGCAAACTCGGGGCGGCTCACAACAATGGTAAAAACAATACATAATAACAAATCCAATACCCACCAATCCAATTACAATTTTAAGCTAAAAAATTCATAAAAAACAACCCCAGAAAATTAAAAAACAAGCACACAATCAATCTAACACCAAAACAACATGGGCAAGGGGGAGATGTTTCAATTCCCCCATGGCTGATGGCAGAGGTGGGTTTTAAGGAGTTTGCGAAAGGCAAGGAGGGTGGGGGCAATCCTAATCTCAGGGGGGAGCTGGTTCCAGAGGGTCGGAGCCACCACAGAGAAGGCTCTTCCCCTGGGTCCCGCCAGACAACATTTTTTAGTCGACGGGACCCGAAGAAGGCCAATTCTGCACGATCTGAAGTTTCCGAACACTTTTCAAAGGTAGCCCCATGTAGAGAGCGTTACAGTAGTCGAACCTCGAGGTGATGAGGGCATGAGTGACTGTGAGCAATGACTCCCGGTCCAAATAGGGCCGCAACTCGCGCACCAGATTATATTCCATTTACAGTTGAAAGGCTGTAATTATGCAAAGTAGAAAGACTGCATAGTCACGATGATTAAGCTACAACCTGATTGGTTTAGAATTGTATGAACAGCAATGCACCTTTGCATAGGTATGGTCTGTGGTCAATGGTTAGTTTGTGGTCAGCTGTTGGTGGGTAGTGGTCTTTGGTGTGTAGTTAGTGGTGGTGGTGTATAGTAAGATAGTATTGTGTTCTGTACATAGAAAATAGAGAATATAGGTTCGATACAAAGAAGAATAAAACTTCTTAAAAAAAAAATTCCTGCTACATTGGCTTTGTTCTTCAAAGTCTCCAGTTCCTGGTAATTTTTCTAGGTCTAACCAGTAAGTTTCTGAGTGCAGCTCTGACATCTCTCACAATATTGGAAGCAAGGTGATGTACCAGCCGACAAGGTGATCATTGGGAAAAAATTAGAATGTGCAGAACTAGACAAACAAACATTTGACTTAAATCAAAAAGAAGATACACAATACTTCGAGGTTTGGAATATGTTTTACAAATGGTTGAAATGAAAGAGAACAAAGGCGATGTAGAAATGTATATATTTGATGATTGCAAAGGAAAATCTATTTCTTAAATTGAAAACTGTATGCATAAGTGAGGATATGTAAGGAATATGAATAATATATATAAAGACATGTATATTAACTAACAGCTAAATAGATAGCTAGACAAAAGCTGTAAAGGAAATAGTTTAACTTAACTATATATAAATGGAAAATCAACGTCAGGCAATTTACCATAGAACTGTTACAAAGGTTGTTGTGTGTATTTGTTAGGTGTGTTGTTTTGTATTGGCTATATGTTTGCATTTCAATGTTTCTTTTTAACATTTATACTCAATAATTTATTTTAAAGGAAAAGGTTTGGATCAACAGTTGATTTAGTAGTAATTATAAGAGCCCTTGCTGAGGTGTGGGAACTTTGGTGGGTATAATGACATACTTGTTGTCAGCCTTTGCTTAATTGCCAACATCATCAGATACTAAACAGGCTTGTACAAACTGGGCCTTGAAACTACACATCTGGATCGGCAGGGAAGCTGTTCCTGCCAAAAACCTCAGGAGCCAGGAGGGAAAAAGAATTGAAATACCATCAGCAATTAAAAGCTAGACTTTCGAAAGGAATCGCAATGATAAATAGGGCTATCATTTGAGAAGGAAAAACTAGTTGCTGTTCCTGGATTTCCTGGAATTTGACTTTTGTCTCACAGAGACTTTAATAATAATAATAATAATAATAATAATAATAATAATAATAATAATAATAATAATAAAAATCAACAGACAATCCAAAGTGCAGACTCTGTAAAGAAACAGATGAAACAATCGATCACATACTCAGCTGCTGCAAAAAGATCACACAGACTGACTACAAGCATAGACATGATGCTGTGGCACAGATGATCCACTGGAACTTGTGCCGGAACTACCATTTACCAGTGGCAAAGAACTGGTGGGATCATAAGCCTGAAAAAGTGGTCGAAAATGAGCAAGCAAAACTACTGTGGGACTTCCGACTTCAGACAGACCGAATTCTGAAGCATAACACACCAGACATTGTGATTGTGGAGAAAAAGAAAGCATGGATCATCGACATCGCAATCCCAGGAGACAGCAGAATTGAGGAGAAGCAGCTAGAGGAATTAGTGAAATACAAAGATCTAAAAATCGAGCTGCAACGACTCTGGCATAAGCCCGTGAAAGTGGTCCCAGTGGTCCTTGGCATGCTGGGCACAGGGCCAAAGGATCTCAGCGGACATTTGAAAACCCTCGGAATTGACACAATCTCCATCTGTCAATTGCAAAAGGTTGTTTTGCTGGGATTGGCAAACATAATTCGCCGCTACATCACGCAGTCCTAGGTGCTTGGGAAGCGCCCGACTGGTGATGAAATATGAAATCCATAGTGATCTCGTTTGCTGTGTTGTACTGATATAATAATAATAATAATAATAATAATAATAATAATAATAATAATAATGGGGGATGTGGCCATCAAGTCTGGTATCTCCTGCATATGAGCTTCTGTTGGGTTTGTGACCGTTCCTGCGAAGGAGAACCACACAGGCCACCAAGTCTGGTGGGTGGGATTGTGATTGTGTATTCAATCAAGGCTTCCTGCAATGTGTAGTCCAACATATCTGGATAGCTTCAATGGATGCATCTGTGTTGGATTAGTTGAATAATTGGCTTTGGTCCACCCGGATTCTTCTAATGCAGCTTTCCTCAGCCCTGGCAATTTTATGTTGGGTGGGCTTCTACTCCCAGAAACCTCAATCCCTTCCCCTTCCCTTTCTCCTTCCTTCTTGCCTTCCTTCCTCCCTCCCTCCCTCTCTCCCTCCCTCCCATTCCCATTCCCTCACCTTCCCTTTCTCCTTTCTCCTTCCTCCCTCCCTCCCTTCCATCCATCCTTCCTTCCTTCCTTCCTTCCTTCCTCTCTCCCTCTCTCCCTCCCTCCCATTCACTCCCTTCCCTTTCCCTTTCTCCTTCCTTCCTCCCTCCCTCCCTTCCATCCATCCTTCCTTCCTTCCTTCCTTCTTTCCTCTCTCCCTCTCTCCCTCCCATTCCCATTCCCTCCCCTCCCCTTCCCTTTCTCCTCTCTCCCTCCCTCCCTTCCTTCCCCTCTCCCTCCCTCCCATTCCCATTCCCTCCCCTTCCCTTTCTCCTTCCTTCCTCCCTCCCTCCCTCTTATTATTTATTTATTATTATTTATTAGATTTGTATGCCGCCCCTCTCCGCAGACTCGGGGTGGCTCACAACAGTGATAAAAACAATACATAATGACAAATCTAATAATTAGAATCTAAAATAACAATAGGACATTTAAAAAGTCTAAAAAGCAAGGATCCCCAATATAAAAAACATACATACAGTCATATCATGCACAAAAACTACATAGGCAGGGGGAGATGTCTCAGTTCCCCCACGCTTGACGACAGAGGTGGGTTTTAAGGAGTTTACGAAAGGCAAGGAGGGTAGGGGCAGTTCTAATCTCTGGAGGGAGCTGATTCCAGAGGGTCGGAGCCACCACAGAGAAGGCTCTTCCCCTGGGTCCCGCCAGATGACATTGTTTATTCCCATTTCCCTTTCCCTCCTTCCCTCCCTCCCTCCTTCCCTTTCTCCCTCCCTCCAGCCTTCCTTCCTTCCCTCCCTCCCCTCCTTCCCTCCTTTCATTTCCTCCCCTTCCCCCTCTTCTTCTTCCTCCTCCTCCTCTTCCGTTCATTACACACCACCCCTTTGGCAACTGTGGAGCTGAAAATTCTTGGAAGAATCCTGAAAACCTTCTTCATGTTTCAAAACCGCTTAACTATTTTTAGGCACCAGACAAGACAAGGCAGAACCGTGGATAACACCAGCAGTTGGGATTCATCACCCGAAATTTATCTGCATCTTCTGACACAGAGGAGCAGCCAATTATCGGGTGGTGGCAGGACGTGGGCATATGTTTCTCAGTATAGAAATAATAATAATAATAATAATAATAATAATAATAATAATAATAATAATAATAATAATTTATTAGATTTGTATGCCACCCCTCTCCGCAGACTCAAGGCGGCTCACAACAATAATAATAACAGTGTGCAAGGACTGGGTGATGTTAGCAATAATAATAATAATAATAATAATAATAATAATAATAATAATAATTTATTAGATTTGTATGCCGCCCCTCTCCACAGACTCAAGGCGGCTCACAACAATAATAATAACAATGTGCAATGTAACAAATCTAATATTTAAAAGAAAGCATCTAAAAACCCATCATTTAAAAACCATACATCACAAGCATACCATACATAAAACTATATAAGCCTGGGGGAGATGTCTCAATTCCCCCATGCCTGGCGATACAGGTGGGTCTTAAGCAATTTATGAAAAACAAGGAGGGTGGGGGCAGTTCTGATCTCTGGGGGGAGTTGATTCCAGAGGGCTGGGGCCGCCACAGAGAAGACTCTTCCCTTGGGGCCCGCCAGACGACATTGTTTAGTCGACGGGACCCGGAGAAGGCCAACTCTGTGGGACCTGATCGGCCGCTGGGATTCGTGCAGCAGAAGACAGTCCCGGAGGTATCTTGGTCCAATGCCAAAGTGAGGACAGATCTCGTAGTAGACGTTCGGTTTACAATCTCAGTTTTCCAGCTTCTTGAACAGCCCGTCTTCCAACAACAATTGAAAGTAGAAAGCTAAGATTTCTGAGAATCTCAAAAAAAAACCCAACCCATCCTCTCCATCTCCATCTCTCTCTCTCTTTTTCCCACAGCCCAATTCTCCACCTCATTGTTTCCTTCTCGGTCCCGTCCAAGCTTCGTTGGTGAGTTTTCCCTCTCCTCAGAGGGAGCCCATTTGTCTTCGAGCAGATTAGAAAGTTGTCACTCCGTTGACAGAGCTATTCATCATGACGGTGGGGGAAATGAGTTAGAGCAGGGAGGGGTCCAGCCGGGGAGGGTGGGTGATGGGATCCAGGCCTCCTCTGAATGGCTTGTTGGGAAAGGTTACAGAAGGCAGCTCACTCTCTGCATGGCCAATTCCTCTGTTCCGACCAATTTGAGGGCTCACAGGGTAGAAAGTTCACCCCCTTGTAACTGCAAACTCTGCTTTGAAGGGAAACTTGGTTCAGGGGCAACTAAGATGTTAGGCAAATCCACTGATTGACGCTCCATTTTGCTTGTTGTTTTCTTTTTTAATGCTATCATCCCAGACAGAAATAGTTAGCTTCAACCGCAACAACACAAGAGCACGCAACAAATTCAAACTTAATATTAATTGCTCCAAGCTTGACTGTAAAAAATATGACTTTAGCAACTGAGTTGTCGAAGCGTGAAACTCATTACCGGACTCAGTAGTGTCAACCCCTAACCCCCAACATTTCTCCTTTAGACTATCCACGATTGACCTCTCCAAGTTCCTAAGAGGTCAGTAAGGGGCGTACATAAGTGCACTAGTGTGCCTTTCGTCCCCTTGTCCAATTGTGTCTCCTTATCTCATATATCATCCATATTTTCTTCCTTTCATATATCTTCTCCTCTACTTTTATATCTTTTCTTTATATATAATACTTCATGTCTATCCTCTTCAATATGTATTGTGTATTGGACAAAATAAATACATAAAATAAATAAAATAAAAAGTTAGATATTTTTAAGACATTGCATTAGGGGAAATGTAGTGAAATTGCACTCTGGGTAATGTAGTTTTACATGTGGCCACATCTGTGTATTCCTATTGGCTCTGACAAGGTCCTCTAGCAAGGACCAGGCTTAACAGTAAGGGTGGCACGGGCTACTTCAGTTAACTAAAGTTCAGCAGTTCAAATCTCACCACCGGCTCAAGGTTGACTCTGCCTTCCGTCCTTCCGAGGTAGATCAAATGAGAAGCCGATATTGTAAACCTACTTAGAGAGTGCTTCAAAGCACCATAAAGTAGTATATAAGTCTAAAGGCTATTGCTATTTCCCTCCCTCCCTCCCTCCTCCCTCCCTCCCTCCCTTCCTTTTATTATTATATTATTATTATTTATTAGATTTGTATGCCGCCCCTCTCTGTAGACTCGGGGCGGCTCCTTCCTTCCTTCCTTCCTTCCTTCCTTCCTTCCTTCCTTCCTTCCTTCCTTCCTTCCTTCTTCCTTCCTGGTAGAATACAGCATTGCAGGCTAATTCTGCCCACTGCCAGCAGTTTGATCCTCAATGTCTCAAGGTTGACTCAGCCTTCCATCTTTTTCAAGGTGGATAAAATGAGAACCCAGATTGTTGGGGGCAGATATGGCAACTCTACAAACCAGTTAGAGAGGGCTGTAAAAGCACCGTAAAGTGGTATATAAGTCTAAGTGCTGTTGCAATTAACATCTGCAGTGATTCCCTGAACACCTGTCTTGCTTAGTAGCAGAAAGTCTGCAATCAACTGTGGTCATAAAATCGAGGACTATCCTGTACAGTAATACCTCGTCTTACGAACCTAATTGCTTCCAGGGGGAGGTTCGTAAGATGAAAAGTTCGTAAGACGAAACATTGTTTCCCATAGGAAACAATGTAAAATCAATTAATCTGTGCAACGAAAAAAAAAACGCAAAAAAAACGCCGCCGCCCGGCTGTCGCTTTTTGAAACAGCCGGGGGGCTTCTCAGCGTCCTCCTGAACCCGAACGCCAAACCTGAACTTCTGGGTTCGGCATTCGGGAGGCTGCCGAGAAGCCCCCCAGCTGTTTTAAAAGGTGACAGCCGGGCGGCGGGGCTTCTCAGCGACCTCCCGAACCCGAACTTTTACCGAACTTCCGGGTTCGGCATTCGGGAGGCCGCCGAGAAGCCCCGCCGCCTGGCTGTCATCTTTTGAAACAGCTGGGGGGCTTCTTGGCAGCCTCCCGAACGCCGAACCCGGAAGTTCGGGTTTGGTGTTCGGGTTCAGGAGGACGCTGAGAAGCCCCCCCGGCTGTTTCAAAAAGCGACAGCCGGGCGGCGGGGCTTCTCGGCAGCGGCGGCTGGTTCGTAAGAAGGAAAAAGTTAGTAAGTAGAGGCAAAAAATTTCTGAAGCCCGGGTTCGTATCTCGGGTTGTTCGTAAGATGAGGGGTTCGTATCATGAGGTACCACTGGTATATGGAACAAATGAAAATGGGCTGGTTCTTCTGGAAATAGCGTTGCCCTTTCTCTCTATCTTCTTTCATGAAAACAAACCCCGGCTGGTGAGAAGACTGGCAACATATCGGATGGAAACGCTCCAGAAAGCAGCAGGACTTGAACTGCCCTTGATCTGCCACCGATAATGAGTATAATATTAAAAGTGTCACTCAGGCTGGCAGCTCCCTGGCCCCGGAGACCTTCCAAAGTCAGGCTCTGCCATCTCCTCCCCAGAAGAGGCTGCAGCATCTCAGCTCTGCTGGAACTTGTGGGGTCTTTGGGGAGGACCCTTCAACAGGCAGGAGGTAGAAATAAAGCTATTTCCAGAAGGCAGTGACAGCCAAGAAAATCTCATTGCATGGAGACTTTTTTGTGGCTGTGTCACTGTCATTAGTCGGCTGGCCACTGGGGAGGAAGCCACCAGGGTCTCTACTCCAAGGAGGAACATGGGGAACATCTCTTCTCGTCCAGCACATCCCTTCTCTTGGATTTTGGAAGGAGCTCCCTTGGGGTATGGAAGCCTTTGTCTACCCCAGCGTTTCTGTTCTCCATAGAATGGGTTGACCTTGTCCGTTAGCCAATCAGGACTGAGTCTGAAAACAGTATAACACTTCTTGAAGGCCTCCAGTGATGTAGTCCCCACACTTCTGAAGGCAAGGCATTCCACTGGTTAATTGTCCCCACTGTTAAGAAGTTTCTCCTTAATTCTAAGATGCTTCTTTCTGTGTTGAGTTTCCATCCATTGTTTCTGAAGTAGACCCAGAGACAGGGTTTTGAGCAATCGGTACTTTTATTCAGCTCAGAGAACAAGTGACAGCTCAGCAAGGTAAAGTGACAATTCAGCGAGTACCGACTGGCTCTGCAGGGAGAAACCGCTTCTTTTATACTTTGCGGTTCCCGCCAAAGCTAGAGCCGGCCGCGTCTGAGCCAATCAGGAGCGACTTCCTGCTTGGGCTCAGACAGCGCTGGAAAAGAGGAACAAACTATTTACAGCGTTACAAGGTAGCCATTCCAGGATACAACACCCCTCCCCTCATAGTTGGACTCACCCATCAAGAAAGCCACGTGACGAAGTCGTCCAATCGGTGAGGCCTTCGAGGCTCTCGCGCTGACCTGCGCAGTCCAATTTCTCCTTCGCCACTGACTGTGGAGGATGGCTCGCCGCTGCTCTCCCGGTGCGGCGGACTTGGCCTGGCGGGCCCAACGAAGGCCTCGGAGGACGAGGATGGCTCGGCGTCGCTGGATGGTTCCCCCTGGCCCGATAAGTCTCTTTGCGTGTTTCTTAGTTCGGGCAATGTACTCAAGTCTGTTGAAGGGGGAGAGTCCAAGTCAGCGGGTTGTTGCAATTGGTTTTCAGTTCGTTTCCGAATGTGGTCTATGTGTCGTTTCCACAAACGACCATCCTCCAGTTTAACAATATAAGTCTTGGGTGCGTTTTGCTTAACAATAATTCCCTTCATCCAGTTTACATTTCCATCAAAACATTTTACATATACATTTTGACCCAAATACATTTCTCTTTCTGGTTTCATGCACATTTGGTTATTATTCACACAGAACCTTGGATTTAACCTGTCTAATGGTGACCTCAACTTTCTCCCCATCAATAACTCTGCAGGGCTTACATGTGTGTGCGAGTTAGGGGTAATGTGCTGGGTTAATAAGAATTGGTCCAAGTTCTGTTGCACATCTCCAGGGCCTGACCTGTGCAATGCCTCCTTTGCCACCCTTACGTAACGTTCTGCCAACCCGTTAGCCCAGGGCGAGTAAGGCGAGATGAGGGCATGCCTGACCCCTAGGCCATCTAGGAATAATTCGAATTGCCTGGCTGTTAGCTGTGGTCCATTGTCAGACACTAATAGATCAGGGCAACCATGGGATGCAAACAGTCTGCTCAATACCTTGATAGTGGCACTTGTGGTTATGTTGTTCATTGCTATTATTTCCAACCATTTGGAGAAAGCATCAACCACTATTAGGAAGTACTGAGACCCCACTGGGCCAGCAAAATCAATGTGGATCCTAGACCAAGGGCCAGCAGGCTGTTCCCACTCAGCCGGAGTTGTTTTGGGGGGACTGGGCCTTGACTCTTGGCACGGGTCACACTTTGAAACCCAACTTTCAATATCAGCATCTAGCCCTGGCCACCATAAATGCCCCCTTGCTAGGCTCTTCATCCTGACAATCCCAGGATGGCCCACGTGTAACATTCTGAGTACCTTTTCCCTTAGGCGTTTGGGGATGATCACTCTATCCCCCCACAGCAAACAACCTTTTACATATGATAATTCAAGCCTTTTGTTCTTAAAATCACACAATTCAGGTTTAACAATATCATTTTGCCATCCCTTCAGAACACAGTTCACCACTTGTTTAAGGATTTGGTCTTGCTGCGTGTGTGCAGCTACCTCTTTTGCTGTGGTTAGTGGGTTTTCCTCGAGTTCTATCATTAGCACATCTGTGGCAGGAACAGGGTCTTCTACCAAGTCTGCTATGGGGCATCTGCTGAGGCCGTCTGCATGGTTGATTTCCTTCCCCCCCTTGTGGGTGAGCTCATACTGATACCCTGAGAGGAAAAGGGCCCATCTGATTAGTCTTGGAGACATAAAAGGTGGAGTGGGCTTGTTGGGGGCTAGCAGGCCTAGTAGGGGTTTGTGGTCAGTGACTAGCTCAAAGCTTCTTCCAAAAATGTAATTGTGAAACTTCTTTACCCCTGCCACTAATGCTAGAGCCTCCTTGTCTAATTGACTATAATTCCTCTCCGTGCTGGTCATGGTTCTTGAAAAGAATGCTATTGGGGCCTCTGTCTTATTGGGTAGAACGTGAGCTAAAACTCCTCCTATGCCGTACGGCGAAGCGTCGCACGTGAGCCTAATGGGTAGTGAAGCACTATATTGGACTACTACACTCTTAGATGTTAATAAATTTTTTATTTGACAAAAAGCTTCACGTTCAGTTTTCCCCCATGTCCAGCGGGCTTCCTTCTGGAGTAAACGATGGAGAGGCTCTGCTACTGTTGCCTTCTGCTTTAAAAAAACGGAATAAAAATTAAGGAGGCCCAAAAATGCCTGCAACTCACTCTTATCTCGTGGCTCTGGGGCTTCTCTAATTGCTCTCAGCTTCTCTGTTGTGGGGTGGATACCTTCTTTATCTATCTTATACCCAAGGAATTCAATACTGTCAGTTCCCCAGACACATTTATCAGGCTTGATTCGTAACCCTTTGTCCTGTAGCCTCTTAAGTACTTCCCTTATTCTTTTGTTCACTTGTTCCTGGTTTTCCCCTGCAATTAAGATGTCATCAAAATATGGAATTGCCCCATTTACCCCTGACAATAGGCGTTCCATGATGCTCTGGAATATTCCTGGGGCTATGCTTACCCCAAACTGTAACCTCGTGCATTTGAAAGCCCCCCTGTGTGTTACAATCGTTTGAGCGTTTGCTGTTTGTTCATCGACCGGAAGTTGCTGGTAAGCCTGCGCCAGGTCGATCTTTGCGAACCTTTTCCCTTCCCCCAGGGAGTGTAAGAGTTGTTGCACAACCGGAATGGGGTAGGGGTGGTGTTGGAGTGCCTTATTCAGGGTTGATTTGTAATCAGCGCAAACTCTTAAGGAGCCATCTGGCTTCAGGGGTGTCACTATGGGAGTTTCCCATGGCCCCTGTTCCACAGGGACCAAGATACCTTGACTAATGAGTTTGTCCAGCTGTATGTCTAGCTTGGGGAGAAGCGGGAGGGGAACCCTGCGAGGTTTCAGTCTAACCGGTGGGACCTTGGGGTCAATAGAGAAAGATATGGGGGGTCCCTTATACAATCCTAAGGTGGGGCTGAACACTTCAGGGAACTCTTTCACAAAGTTAGGCATAATATCACAGTTTACATTACACACACCCGAAATTTCGATCCCCAACGGTTCCATCCACGCTAGCCCTAGCAGGGAGTGTTTGGCCCCCGTCACAATAAGCATGGGAAGGGTACATTTAACATTCTTAAATGCAATAGGTACATTTGCAGTTCCCAGGACCGAGATTACCCCCCCTTGGAAGTCTCTGATCACCAAAGAGGTTTGAATTAGGTCAGCCTTAGACACATTAGGCATATATAGCTTAAATTTTTCCCAGGGCATGATGGTATATCTCGAGCCCGTATCCAGCTCCATTGAGCAAGGCTGGTTATTTAGTAACAATGAGATAACAATTTTAGCCCCCTTTTTGGTTGCCGTGTTATTCACGGAAAATTGAGAGTTACCTCTATTGTAGTCTCGGTTAGCGGTGGGGTAATTCCTTTGACCCGAGTTGCGGAACGGTCTCCTTTCTCGCGATTGGGGGGGGTGGTTTTGAGGTCGCTGGTATTGTTGTGTGGCAAAAGTTTCTTCTGGTGCCGTTGCCCTGCATGCGATGGCGATGTGGCCTCTCCGGTTGCAACGGTGGCAAGTAGCGTCACGGAAAGGGCATCGATGGCGCTGGTGATTTCCCCGGCAGCCCGCGCAGGGGGCTGGGTGAGTAGCTCTAGGGTGTCTCGGCTGGTCTTGTAGGAGGAGGCAGTTGTCCCCGTTGCTAGTTGGCTGGCTGCGGTCGTCTGTTCCCATGGCGCTGGGAGACTCGGCGTCGATTTTGGCAATGGTTTCTCGCCTTCCGTGCTCTTTTAATTCTCTTGCCGCTGCGTCGGCTGCTTCCGCGGTTTGCGCTAATTTGATCACGGTTTGTAGAGTCGGCTCTTCTTCGGTGAGGAGTTTATTTCTCACTGTGTTGCTCTTCATGCCGAAAACCAAGGCGTCGGTGAGGCGAGCTTCCGGATCTTGAAACTTGCATTGAGCAAGTACCGTTCGAAGCCGCGTTGTGAATTGGCTTATCGACTCGGTTTCTCTCTGATCCATCATGTGAAATTGATGCCGGTAAACCATGGCTGGTCTGGTTGGTTTGAAATGGCTCGCTAATTTCTGTTGAAGGACGTCCCACGCTGTGGCTCTTGCTTGTTCTGGTTCGGTGAGAGTTTGGGCAAGTCTACGGATCTCTGCGCCGCAGTAGTTGAGAAAAATAGCCCGTCTGCGATCGGCTCCGGCGTCCTGCATTCCCGCCGCCTCGAGGAATATCTCGAAGGTGGCCATGTACTCGTCCCATGTCATTTTCTCGGAATCGAAGAGTTCTGGAGCCTGGCCGATCTGGATTTTGTCCATGTTGCACGCGAAGTTCTTCCGTTCGTTCGTCGCCAGTGAAGTAGACCCAGAGACAGGGTTTTGAGCAATCGGTACTTTTATTCAGCTCAGAGAACAAGTGACAGCTCAGCAAGGTAAAGTGACAATTCAGCGAGTACCGACTGGCTCTGCAGGGAGAAACCGCTTCTTTTATACTTTGCGGTTCCCGCCAAAGCTAGAGCCGGCCGCGTCTGAGCCAATCAGGAGCGACTTCCTGCTTGGGCTCAGACAGCGCTGGAAAAGAGGAACAAACTATTTACAGCGTTACAAGGTAGCCATTCCAGGATACAACAGTTTCTTCTCCTGCCATTTGGTGCTTTGGAAAATAAGTCGACCCCTCTCCTCTTTGTGGTAGCCTTAAGGGTCCCTGGTACTCTCTAACCTTGATGGTTTTCTTGCAGTTTGTTTCATTACACAAATTACATGGGTAAGCTGATGATGTTACCTAGTTTGGGTAATGCAAGAAAATAACCAAACTGAGTGTTCTGTCCCAGCACCGAGCCCTCCAAAATAAGATGCACACCGCCGGATTTAGTACTAAAGGTTTTACTGCCAACAAAAGACTCAGCTATAAAAATGACAAGCCTTTCTAATTTGTCTAGGCTAGGATCAGGGAAAAAATCAATCACCCACTCTACATCTGCTATACCAAGCCCCTCTACCCAGAGATCTCTCGACGATATGATACCTAGAGAGAGGTCCAATTCTTATAAAGATCTCCAAGCTACACTGCTTCAAATGCAGGAGCTAATGTTGAAAAATCATCAGGATATTAAAAAAGAACTAGGTGAGGTGAGGAGTGACACATCCGAATTAAAAGAGTGGATGCAGAACATGGACAAAAAGCACGAGGCTTTTCAACAACAAATGACTAAACAAGAACAGAGGATACAGGTCTTAGAAGACAAAATTGACCAAGAGCACAAACAAATGGAAGACCTGACAGATAAATTAATCCACGCCAACAAAGATTTAGAGAACACTGTAATTCAATTAGAGAGCGAAAAAGCTAACCAATATCTCAGATTTCAAAATCTTAGGGAGGAAAAAAGTGAAGATCTACCAGATGTTATGGCGGATATCCTTTCAAAGGCTCTGGGCATTGAAAAGGATACAATGCTAAACGAAATTGATGAAGCCTATCGCATAAACACCAATTACGCTAGACGCCACAACCTCCCCAAAGAAGTCCACATCAAATTTATCAAAAAATCAGTCAGGGACGAAATCCTTCACAGAGCCCGGGAAGACCCTATAGAACATAAAGGGAGACAATTGGTAATATTAAAACAGGTCCCAAAACACGTCAGAGACCTTCGTAGGCCATACACCTTTCTGTCAGCGAAACTGACCAGACACAATATAAATTTCAGATGGCTGGTCCCAGAGGGTATGCTGGTGACCTGGCAAGATAGGAAAATAAAAATAGACTCTGTCGAAAAAGCTGAGGAATTTTTCGACAAAAATTTCTCTACCGACCGAACTCCTGAAAACCAAGACGATACCGGAACAACGACTCTCCCTTCCACTAGCGTACAACCTATAGAACAGAGCCCAACAAGTTTAGAAAGAACTCAGGCTACTGATAAACTAACTTTAGGCAACAATGGCTATACAGGATATCCAAAAGAAACTAGAAGCACTAGGGCAACAAGACCCAAGTACAGATAACTTAAACTTGTCACAAGAAAAATTAAACAAAGGAATTGAACTTTACTCAATTAACATAAATGGCCTAAATGCACCAAAAAAAAGAAGCCAAACTTTAAATAATTTAGCTAAATTAAACTTCGACATTATTGCATTGCAAGAAGTGCACATCAAAAAAAAATTTGAGCACCTACTTAAAAGAAATAAACTTGGAAATCTGTTTACGTCGCTTGCGGGGGAAAAAAAGAGAGGTGTAATATGTTATATCAATCCTAATATTCAAGCTGAATTGAAATATAAAGATAGAGAAGGAAGAATTTTAATTCTAGAACTTACTATAGAAAAAGACAAAATAACTTTAATAAATATTTATGCCCCGAATGAAGGCCAAGAAAATTTTTACAAAAAACTATTAACTATCATCAGAGAACATTCCACTGAGAACATCTGCTTATTAGGTGACTTTAATGGCATAACTAACAACGAAATGGACTATAAGAATGACAAAAAGACTAAACAAAAGAAAAGAATACTACCTAAAACCTTTTTCGATCTAATTAAAGAACTAAAATTGAAAGATAGCTGGAGGGACAGAAATCCCAAACTTAAAAAATTTACCTTTTATTCTGATAGGCATCAATCTTGGTCAAGATTGGATATGGTCTGGACGACAATAGAAATCAACACCAAAATCCACTCGATAGATATAGAACCTAATTATATTTCAGATCATAGTGCGCTCAAAATTTGTTGGAAAGGGAATAAACAGAGTTGTAGATGGTCGCTCCAGAAATCTATTTTAAGTCAGGAAGATTTTAAGCAAAAACTTAAAACTGAAATGAACTATTTCTTCCAAGAAAATTCAAAAGAGGACACTAGCCTTCAAAATGTTTGGGATACTGCCAAAGCTGTTATTAGAGGGATAGCTATATCATTCATGGCCAGAGAATTTAAACAAAAAAAACAGAAGTTAGCTAATTTAGAAGAAGAGTATAGGGCTTTAGAAGAAGAACTTCAGAACTTCCCCACTAAAAAAGAAATCAAACAAAGTATGCTACATATTAAACACCAACTAAACTTAATTGACCAACAAAACTGGGCACAACAAATAAAAAGAACTAACCAATACAATTTTGAGAATGCCAACAAACCTAGCAAATGGCTAGCTAACAAGCTCAGGAAGCAAAAGGAAAAGAAATTGATAAACTGTTTAAAAAACAAAAATGGGGAACCATGTCATGACTTGGAAAGGAAAAAAACGATTGCTAGCGATTTCTATAGTAAACTGTATGAATATTCTGAAACTACACAAAATAATACCCAAGACGCAAAAATTCAAGAAACCCTAGAACAGGCTAAACTCCCTAAAGTACCCCAAGAAATGGTTAATATAATCAATAAACCGATTACCGAAACAGAACTAAAGGAAGTAATTAAAAATCAAAAAAACAACAAAGCACCAGGTCCGGATGGACTCCCTACAGAACTTTATAAAGACCTTCCTAAAGAAATGGAAAAAGCCTTTTTAGAGACGTTAAATGAAGCTCTAGATAGAGGCAAAATCCCAAATTCATGGACAGAAGCAAACCTAGCGTTAATTCCAAAAAAAGATACAGACCATACAGATATAGCTAATTATCGCCCGATCTCTCTCTTAAATGCCGATTACAAGATATTCACCTCTATCTTAGCGAATAGAATCAAAAGTTTTTTAAATTATTTTATACATCCAGATCAGAACGGCTTTCTCCCCGGGAGACAGCTAAAGAATAATATTAGAATAGTACTAGACACGCTCGAATACTATGAAGCCCATAATGAGAAACAAGTGGCGTTAGTATTTCTCGACGCCCAGAAGGCCTTCGACAATGTGTCTTGGAAATTTATGATAAAACAGCTTGAGTATATGGAATTTGGCCCCAAATTTATTAACGCAATAAAAGCTATCTACTCTGTCCAATCGGCCTATATAATCCTCAACGGAGATGCATCATCTAAAATCTCTTTACACAAAGGCACAAGACAAGGTTGTCCATTGTCCCCTTTACTATTCATCTTAACTCTTGAAGTACTAACAAGAATAATTAGAGACAAGGAAGACATACGGGGTCTAAACTGTAAGAAAGAAATTTATAAGCTCCAAGCTTTCGCAGACGATTTGGTATTTATCTTAGAAGATCCTTTAAAATCAGGTCCTAAATTATTAGAAGTTCTGGAAGAATATGGTACAGTGGCAGGCCTCAAAATAAACAAAACTAAAACCCAAATTTTAACAAAAAACATGCAACAAGCACAAAAAGATATCTTATCTGCTAAGTTGGATATTCAAATTGTCACAAAAATCAAATACCTTGGCATCAATTTGACAAATAGAGTGTCAAGCTTGAAATCAAATAATTATGATATATTACT
The DNA here is from genome assembly GCF_031021105.1 of Erythrolamprus reginae. Classification (NCBI taxonomy): domain Eukaryota; kingdom Metazoa; phylum Chordata; class Lepidosauria; order Squamata; family Dipsadidae; genus Erythrolamprus; species Erythrolamprus reginae. The sequence goes on from NC_091959.1 coordinate 2,827,036, forward strand.
GGACAAGATAAATAAAGACTTGTCAAAATGGAGGAATTTACAACTATCTCTCCTTGGGAGAATCGCAGCCATTAAAATGAACACTCTGCCTAAAATATTGTTTTTATTTCAAACTATCCCCATACAAGTAAAACAGGATTTTTTTACCAATTTGACTAAAATAACCAACAATTTTATCTGGCAAAACAAACGGCCCCGAATTCGACTAAAATACCTACAAGGGAAAAAAGAAGAGGGCGATCTGGCTCTTCCAAACTGGAAGAACTACTATACTGCTGCATCGCTAGACTGGACAAGAGATTGGATGAGTTTATTAAACACTAGACTTCTTAAATTAGAAGGCCATGACCTCCATGCAGGGTGGCATTACTATCTCTGGGACGAAAAGTCGTCAACCCACAAATACTTCTCCAACCACCTGATTAGAAAATCGTTAATTGGCACCTGGAAAAAAACTAAAACTAAATTATACAAAGGAATTCCCATGTGGTATGCTCCTTTAGAAGCCTATGTACATCCTAATTTACATAAGAGAAATAATATATTAAGATATAAAGACATTTTAAACACAAATGGGACAATTAAAACAAGATTAGAACTTGAAAATTTGGGCCAAAAAGTGGAATGGTGGGAATACCTTCAGATTCAGACCAAATTTAACAAAGACACCAAAAATTCCGGGATTACCAAAAATGCTTTGTTAGATAAGCTATGTATAGGCCCACAGGATAAGATAATTAAAAACTTCTATGGCTACTTAAATTACAATGACTTGGACTCTTTCAACCAAAAATCCAATGTTAAGAAATGGCACCTTGACCTTAAAAAAGAGATAAAAGAGGAGGAATGGCAAACACTTTGGACAAAGAACTATAAACTGACCATTGCCACCTCCTATAAAGAAAACCTGGTCAAAATGTTTTACCGTTGGCATATTACCCCAATTAAATTAACCAAAGTGAACAACAAACTTTCACCAATCTGCTGGAAATGTCAACAAGAAGTGGGTACCTACTTTCATCTATGGTGGGAATGTAGTAAAGCCAAAACCTATTGGGTGATGATTGGAAATTGGATTGAAGAAATATTAAATTTGATGTTGGACAAAACCCCTGAATGTTTTTTACTAGGTATAATTAGGCAAAAACTGTCAAAACCCCAAGCTCATCTTATCATCCACTTAACTACTGCAGCAAGACTTACATACGCGCAGTGGTGGAAAAATGAAGATCTTCCCTCAAAAGATGCAATACTTAGGAAAATAATGTACTGCGCAGAAATGTCGAAACTGACCCTATTAGTCAGGAACGAACCATCAGATACGTTTAATAGTTGTTGGGACCCTCTTTATAAATGGCTAGAAAGCAACAGAGAGACCAATAGGCTTTAAGAAGGTTAAAAACCAAAAAAATAAAAATAAACCATGGACTGTTACAAATCCGGTATAAAGTATTTCATTATCTAATATTATTACATGAGACTGTATATATATTTAACTACCTAAACCTATCATTATTTTTTGCGAACATCCTAACAATATATGTAAAAGCAACGCTGGCTTCTAACACTCATGATAACCTATTTGAAATATATTAACTGAGCAAAAATATCTAGATCTAATTTTCGCTTTCAATTCAACTCCCCTGCTTATTCGCCGATATTGTTATTAGTTTTGTTTTTGCTTGTTTGTTTGTTTTTTGTTTTTTGTTTTTGTTGTTGTTGTTTTTTCCCTTTATATGTGATATGCCCCGCATTGTATCTTGTATCATATGTTGTACATAACGATGTATATGTCTATATTTTAATAATAAAAAAAAAAAAAAAAAAAAAAAAGACTCAGCGAGCATGGAGGAGCCATTACCCTTGAGTCCTAGCTCCTCCCAAGGAGCATTGTAGCCAATTAACTCCTGCAAGTCCTCCTTCTGCTGCTCCTTTCACCAGAGCGAAGATGTAGTTGGGTTTGAAAAACACCTGGCTGGGTGCCTCGGCAACCACCAGCATTAATTCTGTGCCACCCCCCTTCCAGATTCTTGGAATCTACAATCGTTTTGTTTTTGCGCTCTTGCAAACGAAGAGCAAGGAGGAAGCAAAGCAATAATTAAGTTTCTTTCGAAAGCATCTTTGCATCTGGACGTCCATTGTCACGAACAAGCTTATCAGGAGCCGTTCCTTGATCTCCAAGCAGCCTCCATGTTCCTAATTGCTAATTATTATTATAACAGTATAATAAATACTATTATTATTGGCATGATTACAGGATCCTTTGTTTCTCCATTATACATTCAGAACAATCTCAAAGAAAACACAGCAACAGAGAGAGAATTAGTATTTAGTTGTGAGATTAAACAGGCAGCAGGAATAGAGGGGGCAGATATGGTAAAGTCCCAAGGAAACCCAAGAATGGAACACGCATTGTCAAGGCGTCTACGTTTGGGTGGAAGGTATAAATTAATATAGGCCAGTTTTATGCCAAGATTGTCACTTCTTTTTTAGGTTAATGCATTTCTTCTATTTCTGGCAACAGTCTGCAAGTGATAAACTTTCCATTAGAATAGTAAGCGCATCAGAAAGAAAACCATCTTATTCCATTTAGCATTCCCTACTCTTCAAACCTTCCCTCCAGCCAACATTTCTAGGCACAATCTTCTTCTCTCCAGACGTTGAGAGGGTTGGGAAAGCCTTGATGGTCACCAGATGTCAGCGAAGGAACATCTCAAGACAGATTGAGTTGCAAAATATAAGGGGGGAAATAGTCCCCCTGTTCTTTCAACTCATTTGTGTCCAAGTGGCCTCCATAGATAGTTTCACTGATGGTGTTTCACTTGACGTGCTGGTTCCTCCTACTTTTGCTTTGCATGATAGGTCTTCTCCTACTTTAACTTTACACAGTGATTCCTGTCCTACTTTCCCTTTACATGGTGGTTTCTACTCCTACTTTCACTTTACATGGTGGTTCTGCTCCTACTTTCACCCCGAATGGTGGTTTCTCTCCTACTTTCACTTTGGATAGTGATTCTCTTCCTACTTTGAGAACAATTCTGGTTGCCGGTTCAAACCTTTAATGGCAGTTTTTGATACAATAATGTGCAAATAGAAACGAGGAGGAAGTGAAAGCGAGAAGAAGAGGAGGGCAGAAAGAAGCGAATAAGAAAGAAAGAAAAAAGTAGTGATTTCTGACTTTTTTCTGTTCGCAGCGGGAGAAACCCGGAAAAAAGTGACAGCTTTTCATTTCTCAATGTTTTGAACCATTTCTATAGCAACAAAGTCATTCTAGTCACCCATACCTACAATTAAAGTTTCCCTGGTTTCGGTTTCAAGGAGAAAATCCAGGCAGGGTTTCCAAAATGGAAACCAAAATAGACAAAATCCTTCTCTGCCAATTTTTCCAGCTCCACCATCCTTCTCCACCACTTTCACCCTCCCTTCTTCCCAGTAGTGCAGTGCGGGTAGTAAATTTATGGACTATTTGTTGAATACGTCATAGTTTTTTTTAT
>NC_091959.1:2835529-2848029 GCF_031021105.1 Erythrolamprus reginae
GCCAGGGGGGACATGATAGCAGTCTACAGGTATTTGAGGGGTTGCCCCAGAGAGGAAGGAGTCACGCTGTTTTGCAGGGCACCAGATGGCCAGACGAGGAACAACGGTTGGAAACTGACCAAGGGGAGATTCAACCTTGAAATAAGGAAGAACTTCCTGACGGTCAGAGCGATCAACCAGTGGAACGGCCTGCCAGCGGAGGTTCAAAAGTTAAGATGCCTTCTATAGTTTATTTTTTAAAAAAATAGAGAAAATAGATTTTTCCCCCTCTAGGGGGCTCCTGCTGGGGGGTTTCCAGCACCGACAATTATTTTCTTTGAAAGATTTATTATGGGGCTTTTGTTGGTGTCTGCGCACCCCTCCCCAAAAAGTACCCATAATAACACATGACTAAAGAAGAAATGCGCGACCTTTCAGACAAAGTACAAAGAATGAAAATGTCAGAGCATTGTAACGCTGGGTCCCACAGAGAGGCCACAATGGTTGGCGATGGATGGGACGCTGCAGGAATGAAAATTCTTCTGACTTCCAAAGCGAAAAAAAGGGGAAAGAAGGGGCATCTCTCCACCTGCCTGTCATTCTGCCTTCCCTTGGTGAAAAACTCCTTCCCTTCCCGATAAAACCCCATATCAGTGTTCTAAAGGCAAACTGCCCTCCCCCAGTGGGCCGACCTCTAGGGAGGCACAGGATGCCATAATTGCCACATCAAAATGAAGCAACGGAGATAATTTTCTCAATGAGACGACCTCGATTGTATCAAGATCTCTCCTTTTATTGTATTTCACTTTTCCTGACATGTGGTACAGAATAACCAATTCGCGAACGCCACATACATTAAGCCATCCTCCAACTACCATTCACTCATGCCCTGTATAAGGCAACCTCCTCGTGACTTCCCTGTAGATAATTAATGGAAGCTCCATTCTTTGCCTTTTCCTGGATTGTGTGTTTACTGGTGATTAGCAAATGAATGAGAATAAGGCACATATTTCCTTATATGGAAGTTAGCTATAGGTTTTCTTCATGCTGTATATCAAGTTAATTATTTTCCACGTGGTCATGGATTCTGCAGCTTGCTTAACTCAGCCTGGACTCTTGCTCCCTTTCTATAGAGGAAGAATAAGGTTTTATTCAGCACCCAATTAGGCTAAAACATCACTCTCCAGCAATATTCCATTCCTAAAGTTCAGTGCCTATGAACCTATGATTACAACAGTGTTCCAAGTCATCCACCCATAGAAAGCAGAGCTCCGAGGCAGTCAGGTTCCGCAAAGAACAGTTTTATCGGGCAGATCCTATTGGCACAACTGGTGAAAACCGAGTCTAATCATCAAGCCACTCCCACCTGATCACATGGCTTGCAAGCCACACCCACAAAATAAGCCACACCCACAATGTGGTAGTAAAAACTTTTTGCAGCCCTTCACTGGCTACCATCACGCTGATGAAACTCAGCTGGGAATGAATAATTTTTTAGAGTTTTTAAAGTTTTTTAGCTATATTAATTGGATTTTTAAGATATGTACATTGTATATTGTTTTGATACGTTGTGAGCTGCCCTGAGTCCTTGGAGAAGGGCGGCATACAAATCCAATGAATGAATGAATGAATGAATGAATGAATGAATGAATGAATGAATAATATTTGCATTTTGCTTTCAGCCTCCAAGTGCTGCTTCTTCTCCCCTCATTTTTTTGGGGGAGGGGCTCATCTATAGCTGCTGCATCCTTTGCTACAGCCTCCCCCAACCTCTATTAAGCTGCAGAAACACTTTGAAGTCCTGAGTTTGGGGGGGGAAAAAGCCTTTGGGGACCAGATGAATGGTTGAAATGGAGATGGAATGAAAGTCATTAAATATATATATATTCTAGTCTTTCTTTTTTTAAAAAAACGTACTATTTTTAGTCCCATCCCTTTACGCAGGACTGTAAGTTGCTTGGAATCTTTCAACAGGAGGCATGTGAAAAACTGAGCAAAATCAATGTTAAAAATTGTCATAAAATAAAAATCTAGGGCTGTGCCAGCTTGAAACCGCATGAGAATATGTGAAATACAGTATTAATATCCCTTTATAAAGTCTTAGTAAGACCATATTTAGAATACTGCATCCAGTTTTGGTCGCCATGGTATTAAAAAAGATGTTGAGGCTCTAGAAAGAGTGCAGAGAAGAGCGACAAAGAGGATTAAGGGACTGGAGGCTAAAACATATGAAGAACAGTTGCAGGAACTGGGCATGGCTAGTTTGATGAACAGAAAGACCAGGGGAGACATGTTAGCAATCTTATTATTATTATTATTATTATTATTATTATTATTATTATTATTATTATTATTATTTATTTTTATTTGTCTGTCTGTCTATCTATCTATCTATCTATCTATCTATCTATCTATCTATCTATCTATCTATCTATCTATCTATTTTGTCCAATACATAATACACATTGAAGAGAATAGATATGTAGTAATATAAATGAAGAAAAGGAAAGAAGAAAAGATATAAAAGTATAGGAGATCATATATGAAAGGAAGAAAAGATAAATGAGATAAGGAGAGACAATTGGACAGGGGACAGAAGGCACACTGGTGCACTTATGCACGCCCCTTACTGACCTCTAAGGAACCTGGAGAGGTCAATCGTGGAGAGTCTAAGGGAGAAATGTTGGGGGTTAGGGGTTGACACAATTGAGTCCGGAAATGAGTTCCGCGCTTCGACAACTCGGTTGCTGAAGTCATATTTTTTGCAGTCTAGTTTGGAGCGGTTAATATTAAGTTTGAATCTGTTGCGTGCTCTTGTGTTGTTGCGGTTGAAGCTGAAGTAGTCATTGACAGGTAGAACATTGCAGCGTATGATCTTGTGGGCAATACTTAGATCATGTTTTAGGCGTCGTAGTTCTAAGCTTTCTAGACCTAGGATTGATAGTCTGATTTCGTAGGGTCTTCGGTTTCGAGTGGAGGAGTGAAGGGCTCTTCTGGTGAAGTATCTTTGGACATTTTCAAGGGTTAGGGTTAGGGTTCCAGTATCTCAGGGGTTGCCACAAAGAAGAGGGAGTCCACCTATTCTCCAAAGCACCTGAGGGTAGAACAAGAAGCAATGGGTGGAAACTAAACAAGGAGAAAAGCAATTTAGAACCAAGAAGAAATTTCCTGATGGTTGATCAGTGGAATAGCTTGCCTCCAGAAGTTGTGAATGCCCCAACACTGGAAGTTTTTAAGCAGATGTTGGCTAACCATTTGTCTGAAATAGTGTAGAGCTTCCTGCCTAAACAGGGGGCTGGACTAGAAGACCTCCATGGTCCCTTCCAATTCTATTATTCTGTTCTGTTCTGGAATTACAGCAGACATTCCTATGGGATTTGAAAGCCATATTCTTGGAGAACAATCCATATTTATTTCAGCAACTGATTTCTATTGTAAGGTCACCGAAGGTCAACCAATTATTCATTTTGTTTTGCTTTTTGTACATTTCATAGTTCCCAGTTTTGGATTATTTTAAAGGAAGATATTTACCAGCAAACAAGTAAAGAATTCTGATTAGCAGCTTCTGAAAAATTTAAATCAGAACTTGGCTAGCCAACTGCTCTTCGTGAGAACTGTTGCTAGACAGGAAGGTTGTCCTTTTGGGGGCAATTCATAATTTTGCAGATTTCCACAAGCAATATTTTCCCCTATCCCCAAGAAAAACCTGACGGGTGCTCAAGAATTATTATTTTTGCCGCAAATTGCAATCATCCATAAATGGGACTTTGTGTGCTTCAAAAAACATATATATAAAAATTTAAAAAATCAGTGCAATTTTTTTTTCTCACCCATCCCGAAGTAGCTTGTGATTTTGATTAGCATCCCCATTCTTTCTCTCTCCCAGTCTTTTGTTTGTGAGCCACTATTAAACTTCTAACCTACCATGTCTATTTCATGATTGCGTGGATAGATGGTAGAATTATAGCTCTCTTTGGCTTTGATTGCGCTTGGCCCGTAGAATTGGTTCTTAAGAGGGCAAAAATAGATAAATGAAATGATAATAAAAAACCGTCCAAAGAAAGGGGAAGAGAACCAAATGATTATTTTCCTTGAAGTCCCTGGCAGGTAATTGAGTGAAAATATAGGAATAAAGGGAACCGTAGAAACAAAATATGAGAAAGCTGGAATTGTAAAAGGCCCGTCAAAGATTTGAAAACTGCCTAGTTAATCCTTCCACTGGGCTCTGTTTTCAATAGCTCTGAAGTACACACAGAACTGCCAGATCAATAGGCGAAAACTCACAGATAATACCGATTGGGGAAAATACTCCCAATCTCTCCGTGTTAGTTATATTGTCGTATATGTTCCTCGGTAATAGCCCCCTTCTCTGATTGATTGACTGCAAGCGGCACTAATTGAATTAAACTCCAGTAGCAAGTATTTACCAGGTGTGTAATAAACCATCTCTCCAAGCAACTATTCTAGCGGGTCAACGGAGCACGAGGGTGTGTTAAAGGCCCATTACAATTGTGGCTGCGCTTCTAGTAAACGCTCGGTGAGAATGATGGCTCCCGGCTCCGTTTCGGCTGGGACGACCTCCTGCAACCTTCTGCCATTGAAAACTGCTCAGATGTTTTCATCTAGTGCATCAGTTGTGACTCTACCTAGACTCTACCTAGACCAGGGAGGCTCTTGGCATGGTCACTCACATCCTCATCACCTCACGCCTTGACTATTGCAATGCGGGTCTACGTGGGGCTACCCTTGCAAGGCATTTCTGAGACTTCAGGTGGTTCAAAATGCAGCTGCGTGAGCTGCAGAGCTGCAGGCAGGACGTTGCAGCCTATGATCTTGTGGGCAATACTTAGGATCTTGTTTAAGGCGTCTTAGTTCTAAACTTTCTAGGCCCAGGATTGAAAGTCTAGTCTCGTAGGGTCTTCTGTTTCGAGTGGAGGAGTGAAGGGCTCTCTGGTGAAGTATCTTTGGACATTTTCAAGGGTGTTCATGTCTGAGATGCAAACATTGTCTTGATGTCATGCCATGTTCTCTTCCTTCCTTCTCCCTCTGTGATAACTCTCTGCGCGTGTGATTAAGAACTTGAAATCAGTATAAATGTCCCATATTTGCCAAACAGTCCAGTTGAACTGCTTAGGGTAGTTTGTGTCTTTCATTTCCCCGCTTCCCCCCAGAGGTGAAAAAAAACACACAACCCAACAACACTCGCAAGCTCACATTTGCAATTTAGGCTCCTTTCAACTGTCAGCCCATCTGTGATTTCACAAGCTGGTCAAGTAGTCACGCCACGGCCCAGAAATAATCGGAGACGGCCAATTACGTGCTGTCAGATCGAAAGTAGTGGAGAAGAAGTGTTGCAAGGCATCCCATGCTGAGACCAGAGACTCAGGAAGATTGAAGGGCTTGGAGGATACCTGGACAATCTGTTTCTGACACTCAAGATTGGACAGGGGAGTTCCATTCATCTGACGCGTCTCCTTTTCTGTCTCGGAGAGAGCAATTCATGGTTAAGTGTGATGGGCCAACATTGCTAAACGGATTAAGGCTTAGCTCCCTCTTGAAGGATGTCTGATCCCTTGAAATTTAACCGGGCCGTAAAATGTTTTATTTTGGTAAGACCCCTGGGAGGCTGGAAAAAGCCTCCTCGGTTATTCGATATCGATTAGTATAAATGTAATAACTGCCTATTGCTTATAGGTGCTTTTTGGTTATGGTTATGTTAACAGTTGCCACTACATCCAATTGCTTATGGTTGCAACTGAAGCTATCGAACCTTAATTAGGGAAGAGAAGCACTTGGGAAGAAGAAGACAAGGAGGAGGTGGAGGAGGGAAGAAGAAGGAGGAGGAGGAGGAGGAGGAGGAGGGAAGAAGGAGGAGGAGTGAAGAAGGAGGAGGAGGAGGAGGAAGAAGAATAAAAAGAAGAAGAGGAGGAGAAAGAAGAAGAAGAAGATGATGAAGAAGATGAAGAAGAAGGAGGAGGACGTGGAGGGAAGAAGAAGAAGGAGGAGGAGGAGGAGGAAAAAGAAGAATAAAAAGAAGAGGAGGAGAAAGAAGAAGAAGATGAAGAAGAAGAAGAATCAAAAGAATATGATAATGGTGATGATGTGGAAGAAGAAGAATAAAAAGAAGAAGAGGAAGAGGAGAAAGAAGAAGAAGATGATGAAGAAGAAGAAGAAAAAGAAAAAGAAGAGGAGGAGGAGGAAGAAGAAGAAGAGAGGAGGAGGAAGAAGAAGAGGAGGAGGGAAGGGGAAGGGGAAAGGAAGGAAATATTCCATTGTCTTTATTTTCATAAGCTTCACGCTCCCGAGGCCTGTTGTTGTTTCCTAGTGATGCTTATAAAACCCAGAATGTTTCATTGGTGAGATTTATGTCATGAGTGAGCAATATTGGCAGCTTCTGACTAATTCATGTGCAAGGGGCGGAAGGAAGCAGGAAATAGTCTGAAGAGCAGCCCAGGGCTCTATGAGCAGCTGCCAAAACAAATGTTGGTAATTAGGAAAGATCCTCTCAACATTTTAATGTGTGAGTGAATTTCATTTTAATCCAGCAGGTAGTATTAGGTATCTAGGTAGCTGCCTAGAACCTAGTTCATCTTTCAAATAAAACCACACAGGATGGATATATATACTTACTGACTTAATTCATTCCATGACCAAGTTCTTAAGTAGAAAAGTTTGTGAGGAGAAGCAATTTTCCCCATAGGAATCAATGTAAAAGCAAATAATGTGTGCGATTGGGGAAACCACAGGGAGGGTGGAGGCCCTGTTTCCTCCCAGGAGATTCCTAGAGAGGCCCCATGGAGGCTTCTCCCCACCTTTTCCATCCCTGTTTCCTCCCAGGAGATTCCTAGAGAGGCCCCACGGAGGCTTCTCCCCACCTTTTCCAGCCCTGTTTCCTCTCAGGAGATTCCTAGAGAGGCCCCACGGAGGCTTCTCCCCACCTTTTCCAGCCCTGTTTCCTCCCAGCAGATTCCTAGAGAGGCCCCACAGAGGCTTTCCCCCACCTTTTCCGGCCCTGTTTCTTCCCAGGAGATTCTTAGAGAGGCCCCATGGAGGCTTCTCCCCACCTTTTACGGCCCTGTGTCCTCCCAGGAGATTCCTAGAGAGGCCCCACGGAGGCTTTTCCCCGCCTTTTCCAGCCCTGTTTCCTCCCAAGAGATTCCTAGAGAGGCCCCATGGAGGCTTCTCCCCGCCTTTTCCGGTTACAGTTTTGGAGGCTCGGGTTTGTAAGTAGAAAATGGTTCTTGAGAAGAGACAAAAAAAGTCTTGAACACCCGGTTCTTATCTAGGAAAGTTCGTAAGTCTCCAGAGAGGGGCGGCATACAAATCCAGTAAGTAAGTAAGTAAGTAAGTAAGTAAGTAAGTAAGTAAGTAAGTAAGTAAGTAAGTAAGTAAGTAAGTAAGTAAGTAAGTAAGTAAGTAAGTAAGTAAGTAACTAAGTAACTAAGTAACTAAGTAACTAAGTAACTAAGTAACTAAGTAACTAAGTAACTAAGTAACTAAGTAACTAAGTAACTAAGTAACTAAGTAGAGCCGTTCTTAGGTAGAGGTACCACTGTAACTCCCTCTTTAAATTCTGTCTCTTCCTGCATTGATCTTCCAGGAATTAGGAATGAATTTGGACTTTTAAAAGCCATTCATATCTATTGAAAATGGAAGCCCATGTAGTTATATTAATCATAAAACTATGAAATTGAAGAAGCTACAAGGATCATCTAAGGTCTTCCGTTTAAGCAGGGGGTTGGATTAGAAGACCTCCAAGGTCCCTTCCAATTCAGTTATTATATTATATATTATATTGTGTGCGTGTGTGTGTATGTGTCAATATTTCCTTTGTAACACATCTGGTAAAGAAAAGCAGAAAGGAAAATGAATATTAAGTGTCCAGACATGTGGAAAATTCTGTTTTGGGCGATCACAAGAGGTCCAACCATGTGTTAAATTCCCTCCTGAAATGTACGATGCTACAGGACCATAATTCAGGAACTAAATTCCGCCCAGGACCTGCCTACCGCATGCGAATGACCTGAAACTTAAATTTCCTTGTTTCCTTCTAAAAACAAAGTTATCTATTGACTTGACGTTGACCTTCACCGGGTGATGGAAAGCCTTTTCCTTTCCAAAAAAACAGTCGGAATGCAACTCTTTCCAGCCATCGAGCTGTGTAATTTAGTGGGTCATTGATCAAACTTAAATGAGGATTGCCAACCCTTCTGGATTCTTGCCTGTTTGCTGGTAAGGCGCTGGGTTGTCACAGCTGCCTCCTCGTGGTCATCGATGGGCAAGGGTGACCTTCTCACCTGTTCAAATCTTAAAAGAGCAACCACCCAACTGTTTCTCCCAGCAGGATTCTAACAACAACAACAACAATAATAATAATAATTTATTGGATTTGTATGCTGCCCCTCTCCGCAGACTCGGAACGGCTCAGAAAGACTGTAATTATTGTAAAGTGGAAAATCTTCTGAGTCACAATAAATGTGCTACAATCTGATTGGTTAAGAATTATATAAACTGTAATGCACTTTTGCATAGGTGTAGTTTGTGGTTTGTAGTGATTAATTCATTGTGGTTCCTTCTAGTCTGTGGTTAGCGGTGTGCTGTATAGTAAGATAGTATTGGTGTTCTGTAAATAGAATATAGAGAATATAGTTTTGCTGCAAAGAAGAAGTAAAATTCTTTGCAAGGGTTCCTTCTGTATTGTCTTCCTTCTTCAACGTCTTCTGCTCCTGATATCTTGGCTGCTTCTGACCAGTAAAGTTATTTATTTACAGTATTAGATTTGTATGCCACCCCTCTCTGAAGACTTGGGGCGGCTAACAACGATAAAGAAAACAATGTAACAAATCTAATATTAAAAAATAATTTTAAAAACCCCAATTTAAGAGACCAATCATACCAACAAGCATACCATGTATAAATTCTATAAGCCTAGGGGAAAGGGAAAAAAATTTCAATTCCCCCATGCCTGACGACAAAGGTGGGTTTTAAGGAGCTTGCAAAAGGCAAGGAGGGTGGGGGCAACTCTGATATCTGGGGGGAGCTGGTTCCAGAGGGTCAGGGCCACCACAGAGAAGGCTCTTCTCCTGGGTCCCGCCAAACGACATTGTTTAGTCAATGGGACCCGGAGAAGACCCACTCTGTGGGACCTAACCAGTCGCTGGGATTCGTGCGGCAGAAGGTGGTCCCGGAGATATTCTGGTCCGATGCCATGAAGGGCTTTATAGGTCATAACCAACACTTTGAACTGTGACCGGAAACACAACTCTGACACAGCTTCCAGAACGGGAGCCAAGCAAAGATGATTTTAGAAACCGACGACTCTTGATACTACCAGGTGGAAGTATGAGGCTTAATAGCATAAAGGATCTTTCTGCAACCTCGTAATTACAAAGAGCTACGATGCCCTCAAGCAAGTTCTTCTCCATTCGGAATGAAAACATGACTATTGGGGCTCTTCACAATGACAAACAATTTAATGGGTTGGCACTTATTGATCTTACGTTACCTTCCCGCCTTTCTGAAACCTATCGTTTTGGATTTGTTTGGCTCCTGGTTCTTTGGATGGTTTCCAGACAATTTCCTCTGCTTGATTTGGGAAACCTACCACTAAATAGAATCGCATAATTTACTTGGTTTCGGGGATAATGGACTGACTGGAGTCGGCTCTTTGCTTGCTCCTTTTAAGGGTTTGTGGCAGTGCGGAGTCGATTGGTGAATGCTTGGAAATATCTGCCTCCCTTTCTCTCTCTCTCTCTCTCTCTCTGATTTAGCTGGAGTAACCGTCTAAGCGAAGGAGTCAAGACTGGAAGCCCTTGATTTGGAAAGAGTAATAGATAATCAAATGCAAAGCCTTCCCTGGATCTAAGGACTTGGAGCGATACTTTGAAAGAGCGGGATGAGCTGCTTTGCTTAATGAAATCATTTTCATTTCATTTTCGGGCAAAGGAGAAGGAAAAGGGCTGGTTTTGCCGACTGCCAATTCTTTAATTGCAGAATATCTCCCGTTCGTTGCAGGCCCTTTCTTTCTTTCTTTCTTTCTTTCTTTCTTTCTTTCTTTCTTTTTTCTTTCTTTCTTTCTTTCCTTCCTCCCTTCCTCCCTTCCCTCCCTCCTTCCCTCCCTTCCTAATTCTCTTGGAGACAATATTTGACAAAGATGGAGATAAATTTTCCACCTCTCTTGAAAACTTATCAAACAGCTTGAATCTTCCTTCCTTCCTTCCTTCCTTCCTTCCTTCCATCCTTCCTTCCCTCCCTCCCTCCCTCCTTCCTTCCTTCTTTCCTTCCTTCCTTCCTTCCTTCCCTCCCTCCACCTTCCCTTCCTAGTGCTCTTTTGGAGACTATTTGACAAAGATGGAGATTTTCCACCTCTCTTGAAAATTTATCAAACAGCTTGAATCTTCCTTCCTCCCTCCCTCCCTCCCTCCCTCCCTCCTTCCTTCCTTCCTTCCCTCCCTCCCTCCCTCCCTCCACCTTCCCTTCCTAGTTCTCTTTTGGAGACTATTTGACAAAGATGGAGATTTTCCACCTCTCTTGAAAATTTATCAAACAGCTTGAATCTTCCTTCCTTCCTTCCTTCCTTCCTTCCTTCCTTCCTTCCTTCCTTCCTTCCTTCCTTCCTTTTCCGCCCACTTGTCCCAGGTTTTTGGTGCAAAATGTTATGAAAATACTGGTTCATTAAGAAAGCCGTCACAATAATAAGAATACAAAAATAGGTCCTTCTAAATGCCAATAAAATTTAATCACTGGTGTTCACGTCGGACAGCATTGCAAGATAATTGAGAAACCTTTAAAGAAAGGGGAAAAAAAGATTTTAACAGTTGAAGGAGGTGCCTTTCCTACAATAAAGAAAGTCAGTGTGAATTAGCGGGATGCAAAGAGAAATTAAGAACACTAAATGGCTCGTTTTTGTCTTATAGCACAGCACAAGTATTTAATTGGCTGAACGCATACTGTGATTTTGAAATCCAGTGTAAATGGCTCTCTTCTGGCCAGTCTCCCACTCTTTCTAAGTTATTACAGATATGTGGTTGAATTCCACCCGCTGTTCACCCCCACAGATAAATAACAGAATAACAGAGTTGGAAGGGACCTTGGAGGTCTTCTAGTCCAACCCCATAGACCAGGGATAGGCAAAGTTGGCTCTTCTATGACATATGAACTTCAGCTCCCAGAATTCCTGAGCTAGCATGATCAGCTGGTTGTTTGGCCGAAGGGGATCCCACTCCCTTAACAACGGCCTTATTTATTTACTTACTTACTTACTTACTTACTTACTTACTTACTTACTTACTTACTTACTTACTTACTTAGTTACTTATTTGTATGCCGCCCCTTTCCGTAGACTCGGGGCGGCTCACAACACAATAAAAACAGTTTATAACAAATCTAATAATTTACAATATAAAATATTTTAAAACCCCATTATTAAACAGACATACACACAAGCATACCATACATAAATTGTATAGGCCCGGGGGAGATATCTCAGTTTCCCCATGCCTGACGACAAAGGTGGGTTTTAAGGAGTTTGCGAAAGGCGAGGAGGGTAGGGGCAGTTCTAATCTCTGGGGGGAGCTGGTTCCAGAGAGTCGGGGCCACCACAGAGAAGGCTCTTCCCCTGGGGCCCGCCAACCGACATTGTTTAGTTGACGGGACCCGGAGAAGGCCCACTCTGTGGGACCTAATCGGTCGCTGGGATTCGTGAGGTAGAAGGCGGTCTCAGAGATATTCTGGTCCGATGCCATGAAGGGCTTTAAAGGTCATTACCAACACTTTGAATTGTGACCGTAAACTGATCGGCAACCAATGCAGACTGCGGAGTGTTGGTGTGACATGGGCATACCTAGGGAAGCCCATGACTGCTCTCGCAGCTTCATTCTGCACGATCTGAAGTTTCCGAACACTTTTCAAAGGTAGCCCCATGTAGAGAGCAATACAGTAGTCGAGCCTCGAGGTGATGAGCGCATGAGTGACTGTGAGCAGTGAGTCCCAGTCCAAATAGGGCCGCCACTGGTGCACCAGGCGAACCTGGGCAAACGCTTAGACCAGGATCGTGGCCGCATGTCAAGGATAATTTGTGTTTACTGCCTCCTCCTGCTTTTATATATTTGCTTGCTGGCTTCGTTCTCCATCTCTGTAGCCTGTCTGGTATTTATATGCAGCAGAAGATTCCAGAGAGGAATAAGACATAGCTCTTTCGAAAATCAATAAGTAATTTTGCTCCTGGGGTCTGGGGAAGTCTAGGAGTGGGCTGGACATGACACGTCGTAGTTAACAACTAACTGAATGGACACATGGAGACACACACACACACGCACACACACACACACACAAACTCACAAACACTGTCCCAGTGGGAAGTCAAACCTTCTGAAGACCAAGCATTTATCCAGCTGTTAAATCAATAAGTTGCACACCCAAATGGGTTTATTTATTTATGATTTATTAATTAAATTTATATGTCGCTCAACTCCCAAAGGACTCCGGGCGGCTTAGCGACAGATTAAAACATTAAAAACAGA
>NC_091959.1:2853029-2855529 GCF_031021105.1 Erythrolamprus reginae
GACCAGGTCTGCCTTTGTCACAGTCATGAGAATGGCTCGATTGCTTCTCTATAGCCCCGGAAAAGTTGTACCCACGGTGCATGGTGCTTTGAAGCAGTGTCCCACCGGTAGTTTCCATAGCAATCTGGTTGCAAGGTAAAGTCGCCGCCTTCCTCCAAGGCCCACTCTGGGGCAACGTTGCATATCAAGTTATTTTCTGACCTAATTCCCCGTTAGCCCCCCAAGCCTACTTTTCGGTGAGCTGCCTTCCCTGCCGTTGCCATAGCAACCCCCTCCTCTGCCATCCCTGTCCAACCATCCCTAAGATCGGAGAATGGCAGACGGACACAATTTGGGCCGAACTGGGCCGCCGAACGCTTCATTCTTCTCTCTCGTTGCCTTTTCAAAAACCGTTGAATTATCCTAAGCAGGAAGAGGGAGGGAGGGAAGGAAGGGAGCCCATCAAATTAACCATGGGATAGTTCATCTCTTCTCTTGACCTCTTTTTGTAGTGAAATCCTCACCTTCTCCTGAGGTGTGAGTTTCATCCCATTAGGGACCGGCTCATTTGCAGTGCGATAGAGAGCACGAACAGCCGAACAAGATACCACGAAATTAAAGCAGTGCTCGGGGAGAGAGAAAAGAAACAGCAGCAATTTCTTTTGCAGACATCTGATGCTCCTCTAATCCTTGGGGGGTTCCTTCGGAGAAAATGACATGAAGTTAGGGTGGGTTGAGCCATGATTATTGCATAAGGCACACTTGGCTGGTTATGTCAAAGCCAAACAACCCTGTTACGGCTTAATGCTCTGTGTAAACCTTCTCCTAAATTAGGCAATATTTTCTTCCCATTTGGCTCCGCGTAACATCCACACACCCTGGGAAACACACCCACAATTTGCATACGAAACGTGGTTTTTTTCAGTTCACTCCAATGATTTTATTTATTTGTTTGTTTGTTTGTTTGTTTGTTTTGTCGAGTACGTATTGGTGATGTACAAAGATATAATATAATATATCTATATCTATCTATCTATCTATCTATCCCTCCATCCTTCTATCTATCTATCTATCTATCTATCTATCTATCTATCTATCTATCTATCTATCTATCTAATATATATATATATATTTATTGAATTTGAAAATTAAGGGAGACTAGGATAGATCTATTTCAGCCTTATTTTGGCCTCATCAGCTAGCCATAACCTCACTGGGACTTGAACCTGCAACCTTTGCCTTGTAAGGCGGAGAATTAACCTCTAGGCTACAGTATCCAATCCTTTCAGCTCTGTACCAGGGAAGGGTTACATTTTGTGTTGAATCACCCTGGTATATTGAAGGAACATCGTAGCTCCTTTTTTGCCTCTCAGCCCATATCATATATATATGATACTAGTAAAAGAAAAAACTTTAGATTTCTACATCTTATGTATTATTTTGTTGTGAGCCGCCCTGAGTCTGTGGAATAGGGCAGCATAGAAATGTAATAAACAAACAAACACATACATACATACATACATACATACATACATACATACATACATGCATACACTATCATTGAATACACAGTTCTTACTACAGCAGCCACAATGAATCAGCAATACCAGAGAAATAATAGAGACAGAGAAGCACACTTCTGGCTCCCCCTTATGGTGATCTCCAACACTAACTCTTAAAGCTATGGTGCTTCAATATGTAGGAGCATTCATTGTTAGCTTGTTTATACATTGCCAAACCCAAACTGTTATGTACACAGTATTAACAGCTAATTTGACAATTCCTTGGTTCCAAGATTCCTTCCAGCCTTATGATTCTACCTTTCTACATATTCAACAACACAAAAGATAAAGAACTGTTCTGTCGAGTTCTCTGGTAGACTCCTCCCAAAAATTCACAGGTACAAATTTCAGACACACACACGTTTGAAAATTCAAAACAATGTTCTTTATAATGAAAATTCGCTTAACCTAAGCCCTCTTTTGGTAAAGCAAAGAGCACTCGTCTCCAAACAAACTGATAATTTGTACAAGTCCCTTATCAGTTCTGTGATACTTAGCTTGCAGCTGTGAGGCAATTCACAGTCCTTCTTCTTTCACAAAGTGAAACACACTTTGCTCTGGTTTAGTGTCAAAGCGGGGAAAAATCAGCACACAAAAGGTCAGTCAGTAAAGCAGTCACGAAACACAACGATCAGATAATCCTCCACAATGGCCAAACCCACAGGCTGCTCTTTATAGCAGCCTCACTAATGACCACAGCCCCATCCAATCACAGGTGGCCTCATTTTCTTTGATAATAATCTCTCAGTTGTTGTTGCCTATGCATCGCTCTCCGCATGCGTGGCTGTATCATTAATTCTTGTTCTGAATCCAAGGAGGATCTAGATCAGGGGTAGGGAACGTTGGCTCTTCTATGACTTGTGGACTTCAACTCCCAGAATTCCTGAGCCAATCATGCTAGCTCAGGAATTCTGGGAGTTGAAGTCCACAAGTCACAGAAGAGCCAACGTTCCCTACCC